>NC_142677.1:23494022-23794022 GCF_964200805.1 Pocillopora damicornis
TGCAGGACAGGAGCAGTTGTACCGAACACTGGTGGGTTCACAGATCTCGGTGCAGGTTCCTCCATTGAGACACGGATTGTTCCTGCAGCAGCCGTTGGTACACGTGACGTCATAAGCGCATGAAGAAATGATGCTTTGGGTCTTCAACAATAAATTGAACGAAAATTGATTTCATTAGATGAGTTTTACCGGTAAGAAAAAGGATCATACAATCCTATGTTTTTCCATATTCAATGCTCTTAGTCTTTGGAACGTAGCCAGGATTAAGAAATTTCCCGAACACATGACATCGGGCCCATCCCTTTTGAAATCACTGGTGATCCTTGTAATCTCGTTGCCTCTCATTTGTGCGATTTATTCACGAATCGCACAATTTTTTGCTCTAAATCTCATCTTTTTCTTAGCCGATGAGGACGCTTTACTAAGATAAAACAAATAATTGCTTGTTTAAAAACAAACAATAAAAATGGCATGAAAATGAGAAACAAATTTGCAACTTTCTTCAATCAGCTCGCTACTAGATTAATGAAACATTTGTACAAAATAAAAAATCCTGCATGCGAGCGACTGAATTTGCGATTTTAAAATGAATGTAATACTGAAATGGTAACTGAACTTCGTGGCGTGCAATTTTGATCTGAAATCATACCTATGATTTCAAACCACGCATATAATTTCAGACCGAATTGCACGTCACACTCGTAGTTATCAAATCGGACCCGTTCGATTTTGTTACTCCACTTGGTCCTGTTACTATTCCTAATTATTTGAAAACGTTTTATTTAGGCGTTTTATGTCAGAACTCCTTTAGCTTTAGTTTTGGTGGATTTCAAACAGATAGTATAGCAATTTTTCGGATTTCTCGCTTGCCCTTTTATGACATTCATTGGATGGATATAAATAAGAGTAGACACCTGCAATCTAATTCAAACCGGTGGGCCGCTTTAATTTAATTATACTTGCTAGGTCATGGCACGATACAATCTGAAAGCAATAATCTATTGCAGAAAGTATTTATTTTAATTGTTTTTTTGCAAGCATCAGAACTTTAGGAGCCTATAAGCCGAGTAAAGGTTATTCCCTTGAAAATAAGAAAATGGCTGAGAAATAGAATGCAAGTTTAAATTCAATCGTCCAACTTTTCGAACTGAAACGAATACTTCGTAAATAATCAATGTCGAAAAGGTTTATGCTGAATTTATTAATGAGAAAAAAAGTAGGATTTTCACCCGCAATATCTGACTGTTTACCTATAGCTAGGAGATTGTTTTTTAGTCAAATAATATGCGCCTAAAGTTTTTATTTAACGGGTATCGCCGATATATTCCTCGGCAAGTTACAAAGTTCACAGCATATCCTTTTCAGGAAATTTAATTATGAAACAGAGGATGGGGAAAACATAAAAGCCCTCTTATGAAGAGACAGATATAGTTTGAAATTTCAGTAGGAATCAAATTGACAAAATAAACTCATTTGGCCTACCATTAGTGTGATTCTCTCAGTTTTCATCAATAAAAAAGGACGGTCCTTTGCATCAATAAATAAGCGCTACCCCATTCGTACCTTAACTTTACTGCGTTCCTTGCGTAAAGCAAAATATCTTGAGCCTGAAGACTTTACCAATGAACTTTTGCTGATGAAATGATTTCCTTCATTCAACTCGCAATACTTGGTGTCATTCTGTGGATTTTCCTTGTAGTTTATCGACAAACATCGGCAGTCGCGTATGCACCACATATAACATTGAACTGGGTTTAACGTAATGGAATTGTGAAAAACATAGCCAGCAAACTCTGTGTCTTGCTCAGAATCTTGATGCACTTTAAGAGAGATCTTCTGACAGGTTTCTGACGGACAGTCTCCCTTAACTTCGAGAAAAAAAAGGAGGGAAATCAGAACCAACTCTGCAGCTGTCATATCTGTGTTATATATCTGCACCGCGTTAAGGCAATATTTTTACGTGACCCATTCGACGGAATCGTACGGATAGATATTGACAGGCGCTTTCACTGATTGGTTAGCGCTGATGAAATTACACCCTCTTGGCTGACGCCTCGAGTCTTCAATAAAAAATCATTTATGATACGCAGCTGGAGAAGTAAGGAGAATCTACAAGTAAGCTGTTAGCAGTGTTCAATGGTTTTGTTTGGCATCTGATATATCAACCTTGTTTTGCTGGAGACTCAACTATTTAAAAACACCGTTTAGAATCAAATATTTCAGTTAGTTGGTTTTGACATCGAATGCAACTCTGTTTTTTTTTTAGCAGTTAACGTCAGTAATGCATGGTAGTAATCAATCTTCGGATTTGTTTTTCTAGTGACTTCTGACATTTTTACTGAATACAAAGTGGTTTTTATTTCATTAAAAAATCCATTAAGCTCAAGGTTTAGTTAGCATAACATTTAGTGAATATATTTAATTCTCTCAGGCCGAGACCTACAGGGCAAGTAGATGATTAATATTCCACCTGTCCTCTATCTTAGGAAGAGTAACTCATACCCCAACTTCTATGCACACATTTTTCTTAGTATTAAAGTCTTGGCTACAAAGTCTTTTTTTCTTTCTTGTCTGATCGCCATTTTGTTAATGATTTTTTACCTAAAATCTTACTTAAACGTAAATTACCAAGGCAAAAAGCGTACCTTTACATTAATCGATATCCGGCCTCCACTGACTAACAATTTACTGCCTAACGATTCTGAATTTACTGCAAACGAAATTATTAGTTATAAGGCTAAAATAACTTACAAATGAAAAATAGTCAATACTTGCCGGTGGTGCATCAAAAAAACGTTTGCAAACCTTGTTTCGAATTTGACTTAAATAATTAAGTTGGTTAAGAACGCAGCAAATAAATCCCAGGAAATAGTACCGCGCGATATTATAGTTGCTGTTTCTTTCGATCAATGCCTGCCTATTTCCTTGCGAAATGTGCTTAAGGTCTAGAAATTCAGATTAAAGGTGATTAGAAATATGTCCCGGTAAAATTAACCATCAAGTTCATTTAAGCATCAATGCAACCTGTTTTGACATTTACCACTGTTTCCTGAGCTGAAATGACATTTCAACCAGACTTACTGAGTGTAAAAGCGTGTCTGTGTGCAAAAAACAAGTTTCTTCCATACAATTTCTTGCAGTAACTTGTACTCTGGTAGGCCTAACATTTTTCAAAATAATTTAAGTTCTGGAAAACATCTTAACTGTTTTCATAACATCATAAAAGCATAACATGGATGGAGCACTGAAAAATATTTCATTTTCATAACATCATAAAAGCATAACATGGATGAAGCACCGAAAAATATTGCATTAAAAAAAATAGAAAAAGAGAAAAAGAAAAGACCAGGACTTTGCCAATTTCTCCTGCTGAGTGAACTTAATTTGCACTAGTAATTGACATTGACACTTATATGACAATGAACCTCAGCTTCCTTCAATATACCACAAGTTCAATATATTTTTTTCAAGACTATAATACAAACACTATTCCCCTTGAATTTTGACCAATTTCACTCATTGCCAAAAATTCTCAAACACTAGGGAGAGTATGATTCCCAGTTGTTAGCTCTGAAATATTAATTGTTTTTGCCCATTAGGGTGAAGAAGGTTCTCTACTGCTGTAAGACATTAGCCTGGGACAATTTATTTAATATATATTTGCAAAATTCACCCTGAGGCAGGTGGGCATACAATGGAACTCTAGTTCTAGTAAACCCAGCAGGGAACCTTATAATGAATTAATAATAAATAAATTGAGTTAGCCTTGAAATAGAAATTCTTTCGCATCAGGGTGAAGAAGGTTTCTGCTGCTGTAACACATTAGGCTGGGACAATAATAAATTAACCAAGAACAAGAAGGATAACAAATTTAGAGAATGGTCTTGGAAGAAAGCTGCTATTTATTTTTTTGTGATGAATCATACTCTCATGAAAAATCAAACCTGAAGCAGGGAATGGTGGGTTGACAACTTGATACAGTTTTACCACTCAACCCTTTAATTCCAGATCCCAAGATCTGATTGTTAATTCTCTCCTCTAGCTGTTACACATTTACTTGTAAATTGGTTACGAGAATTTGGTGTTCAATCAAGATAATATCTTGTACCTGATAAGTTTGAGTTTTCTCACTTCCTGTTTGCTGGATAATGGATGATACTATAGGAAGAAGTTACATGTTAATTACTTCTGGGAGTTTAAGACTTAAGAAATGTTCCACAGAACAGGGGTAATATAAAAAACAATAAAAGCTGCCTTTTTATGCCCTAATTGACCACTTAATGCACAAAACCTCACTCACTAACACTACTTTCTTTCATTTTGCGAGAGAAATACGAGTTCAGTTTTACTTGAAACATTATTCACAGTCCTATTTGGGTCGTTGTACTTTAATTAAGTGACCATTCAAAACAGGTGGAAGACAAAACAATACAAAACTTTGATTTTGGGAAAATACAGTGATTCAAATTTACTTGAAACATTATTCTTAGTGCTTTTTTAGTGGTTTCACTCTAAGTGACCATTCAATACAGGTGGAAGACAAAACAATACAAAACTTTGATTGATTTTGGGAGAAATACAGTGATTCAAATTTACTTGAAACATTATCCTTAATGTTTTTCAAGTGGTTTCACTCTAAGTGACCATTCAATACAGGTGGAAGACAATACAAACATGCAGTTTACTCACTCAAAGGTGACCAGGACCACTTAATAGAGGAGGAAATCACAGTGATAAAGGGAAACAAATTCAGGACTTTGACAACCGACCTCTTAGCACAGGGTGACCACCTAATATAGTGCCTACTTAGTCAGGTTCGACTGTATGTACATGTAATTGTTATTTGAATTTATCTCAAGAATTAAAATACTATTCTTAAGGAACAAGTGCTTATGCCCTTGTGTTTTTGATTGATATATTAGCTAAAGGTTTTTAATGATCATTTGTCACCCTGGAATGCATATAAGGTGAGGCATTTCTGGGCATAATTAAATATAATAAATTCAAGCAGTCCAAATAAACTGATCGTAACATTTACTTCCTCAAAGAAAAAAATTCTTATACACGTATATGCGCCTGGAAGCCTACATGATCAATCAAAAATGATAAAACTATTCTTTATGTACAATATGAGGTTCTGAAAGTATCGACAAGTTATTTATTAAGAATATATAACTGGTTAGAACATAATTAAACCAGGCAGTTACTAAAACAAAAAGAATACGTCAGTTGTAACATAAAGTTTCTAACAAAAAATATTGCATTTATAGGTAAATCTGATCATCCTTCAAAAATTCCTGAAATCGCTGGTCGACTATGTCCCACTAAATAAGCAAGGCGAAATGTCCAGAATTACTCAGAGTTAATTCAACATGCAAGATTCATAGGTTGGCACCATATATTTGATGTTGATAAACGCATCTGGACCTCCACGCCGCTCGAGTGCTTCGAGCGTTTCTTGAATCAGATCACCGACATTTTCTCTTTTCTGCTGGCTGTAATCAATTCCATCACCCGAATTGATATTCTTGTTCTTGAAGATGTTTAAGATCGGTAGAATTTGCCTGTAATAGGGGACAAGGGCTTCACCAATCATCTCACCGGCAACTACAAGATGCTGCAGAGCTTTAAGAGTGGTACAAATGACACTGAGTTTTCGCTTATTCAACGCTTTTTTGATCGGGATTATAAGCTGTGGAATAACTGCAAGAACTTTGTCTCCCCCATGCTCCAACATATCGTGGACTCCTTGTCTGGCGAAAAATTCGTAAGGATGCGATGTTTCAGACAATCCCTCGACGAACAGCGGAAGGTAATGATGGTAATCGAGCCTTTCTATCTCGACCTTCCAGGCGATCTTGTTGCCCTTCGTATCATGCTCCAAAGCAATGGGAAAATCGCCTCGCTCATAACACCTTTTAAAACTAGTGCTTTCTGATGGCCTTTCTTTGAAAGCTCCTGCAACAGGAGGAGGAATAACCTGATAAAAAAGAAAAGTAATAGCTTTAGGAACCCAAATGAAATACGTCATGTAACTCAGGGTTTTAGGGCAGAGGGTCGCGTGGTTCTCTTTCTTATTTTGACCTACTAGAAAGAAATAACGTACATGTACTTACCAGTGCGTTCTCTAATCTTGACTTCGCTGAAAAGGGCTCGGCAATGATTGAAGCCTTCAATGCCACAACAGTTTTTTTCTCCTAAGTAAAGATTAGAAAAACTTCTTAATGTCTGACATTGATAACTCCGTAATAGACGAAGATTTTTTACCCATTACAAATCGCTTAAAACAACACATAAATCACCCTTACTTTTTCTTCTTTCCGTCGTCTTGTCGTTCGCATTTTCGGATAATCCTGTGTTTGCTGCATCACATTTGCGTACATTTTAGAAATCACAAGACAAACTACCGAAGGAGATCGTAAAGTGTTAGCATAAACTTTGAGCAACAGAAGAAATACTTGGCGACAAGATGTTTGCTTTCTAGTAGTTGCTATAGTTACCTGGAGCCTAAGCCACCAAATAAGGAAGAAGGGGTCTTTTTTTCTTACGTTGGGGCTCTACAATGATTATAAAAATGGATCTTTGAAGTACCTTACTTAATTTTCGGAGCCCACGATCATCCTTAGCGGCTGTAGATGTATAGGAAGTGAAAATGGCGGCGGTTGTCCCAACCACTCTGAAAGCCATATCTCCATACCTTAAAACGGCCCAAGAGTACGATAAACGAGATGCCGTTGTGGCTTACTACTGTAAGTATGTTTGAAAAATATTTCGACTATTCGGTAAGATTTTTTAAGGTTTCCGTAATTTTTTTTCTAACCTTATCACAAATGCCCATCTGCTTGGAAAAAGCTGGAAAAAGTACTCACTAGTCGTAAGCTTACAGAATTTCAATGAAACAGTTGTCCGTAACAGAATTCTCAGTGGACCAGTAAGAGAGACAGTGGATCTCTATTAACAGCTTACTACTACCAGTGCTACCTGAGGTAAATAAAGAATAAACATGAAGCTTATTACAGCGGTCTTTTTTGAGGTAGACGTGAAGTAGAAAGATGTATTTATTTTATGATGCAGGCTTGTTTGTCTTGAGAGGGACAATTTGCAACTATTGGACAAATCGCATAAGCACGAAAAATTATACACCTTTCTGCGATTATCACAGAAATGTGTATAAATTAAAAGGTAATGAAAACAAATAGAGGTATTGTATGTTTGTATTTAGGCCGCCTTCATGCAGTTCAGAAAGGTATCAAAATTGATAGTAAAAGCAGTGAGGGCAAATCATTCCTGTTGAAGCTAATGGACCAGCTTGAAAAGGTACAAAATATACTAAGATTATCAGTCAAGTTAATAAGTTACTTTGGTTTTGTTTTAGTGTGTTTTAGCTATTTTAAAATCAACTTGAATTCTATTTGAACCTACATTTTCACCCTCATGGATCTTCACTGTATCACTGATGGGTGCATTATCTTTTGCTACCAGTCTTGAACAATAAAATGTAATCCTTTTCAAGTGAATTACATGTTATGTTTCACAGTAGGTAGAGTTGCTAGGATCAAGTGATAAGAGTGTTTTGGGAGAGACTTGGAGCTCTAGCTTAAATTTTAAATTTGTCTCTTTCCATCTCTTTTCACATGGTATCCTCACCTCATGTTGTTCTCAATCCTTTTACCTATGATAATGCTTTCCATGTCATTAGTTATAATTTGTACATGTCAAGCTAGTAAAATAAAAACCAATTAATGGGCCACTTAAATTTTGGTTCAACTATGTGACATTGGTAGATATAACTATATTATTATTAATTACGACTCTTTCTGGCTTTCATGTTCAGTTTCAAAATTTTGTTGTTTTGCTCTAAGGGTGTTTACCCTTACACAATCAATTTTGGTTCAAATTGTTACAAGAAAAGTTAAGCTGCTTTTTGCCAACTCTAAAGAGGATACCTCTAACCTGTGAACTTGCTGTCATGTTATTTAACTCTTTGACTCCCAAGATCTGATTGTAAATTCTCCCCTCTAGCTGCTACACATGTCCTTGTAAATTGGTTACGAGGATTTGGTGTTTGATCAAGGTAATATCTTGTACCTGATGAGTTTGAGTATTCTCAATACCTGTTTGCTGGATAATGTATGAATATTATAGGGAGAAGTTACATGTTAATCACTTCTGGGAGTTAAATGGTTAAGGCCCTTACTTCTATTTCACATAGTATCTAGTCTTTCATTTTGAACCTTTTTTTTTATTTCTGGTAGAAAAAGAAAGAGTTAATTGAGCAGGGTCATGAAGCTGTTTCTGATGATAATATTGCCAAGATTCACATAGAAGAGAAAGCTGTACAGTTATTTTTGTGGGCAGACACTGAAGACCGTGCTGCAAATTTTAATAAGTAGGTTGATTTTTTCTAAATATTTATTTGAAAAGAGCATTCAAAACATTTTGATATTTCATTATTTGTATATGAGTGACTAGGTGAATGCTCATTTAATATCTTTCTTAGCTGGGGCACTGCTTGTGTGTACCTGTGTGTACTGTTGGATAGTGAGAGACTATTTGAGTAAAGTAGCTTGCTTATGAGCACTGCAGAGTCCTGTCTCCTAACCACTGGCTTTTCTGCATCTTTTACCTTGAAGCAACACGAGGTTTTATTAAATTAATGTTTTTTTTTTAACATTCTTATGTGTAGCTTTGAACCAAGACTTCATGACTTTGAGCTTTGTTGTCTGGTACAGTTGTAGCTGTGCAATGCTGAAATATGTTCTATCTACCAGTTTTTGTAACTCATTTTTATGCCAAGTGTTTTGAATGATCATTTGTGAATCTTTCCAGAAATGTTGTCAAGTCATTTTACACAGCCAGTCTTCTATATGATGTTTTGGCACAGTTTGGAGAATTGTCGGAAGAGGTGAATGGAAGAGTTTACTTTTTAAAAATGTAATATAATGAACTAAATAAGCTTAGAATTATGTTAAACTAAGTGTCAAAGGTATTTTGCAATGCTTTGCTTTTGCTCTACGTCCCTGAACATGTAAATGGTCCAGAAAACCAAGCTACTTTTTCAACAAATCCAATTCAAAATGAAAACCAATTGTAGTATGGTCATTTGCATTTTTCTATCCTAAAAGCAGTGTGCTTGTTTCTTTTTGTTGCACTCTCATTTAGGGTTGTCATCACAAAACCTAATAGATAAATGATCTGGAATGAGAAGGTGGCTGAAATGAATAATGCTTGGGTAGCAAGCAGGTGTGTGGTAAAGCAACATGCAAAATGGCCTCACAGCTGGTGTGTTTCCATCACCTTCTGGTTTTCAATGACATCCCTACTCATTGGCACATTGTGATATTCTTCTATCCGCAGCTTGACTGTTCTGATTGCATTGGTTTCAGCTTTACAATGCTCAATTGAAATAAGCTCTATAGCAACTGAACTTGCTTTCATATTTTGAACAGGGGTTTCGATAAAAGCTACATTTTGGTAGTTATCCCCACTTGTAAGACCTGTCATTGCCCTCTGTTCAGCTTGTGAACAGGCTCTTATCTTTGGGTTTTGCCTTATGACACAGCTGCCTTTTGCAACATCAGCAACCACTCATGGATAATTTATTGGAAACCCTGTTTGAAAGTTTGAAATGGTAAAGACCATGTCAAGAATAGTCCATGTAAACAGATTTTGAATTCAAACACAACATTATTTGTTTTTGCCTAAATTTCAGTACGGATTCTGTTTGGGATTTTTTGCATCTTACCTGGATTGTTGATAAGCTTTTTTTGACTCCATAGGCATTGCATCACTGTAAATATGCTAAATGGAAGGCAGCTTACATTCACAAGTGTCTGAAAAGTGGAGAAACACCTATACCAGGTCCTGCTGGTGGAGATGATGAAAATCTGGGTGGGGAGGCTGAGGGAGGGATGGTGCCTTACCCTCCCTTAGGCCCTACCGACACACAGCAGCCTCCTTACCCTACCAACACACAGCAGCCTCCTTACCCTACCACCACAAGTGGAATACCAGGACAGTTTCCCTCTCAGCCATACCCTCCCGATCACACACATTTTCCAACACCACCTGCACAGTCGAGTGCACATCCGAGTGCACAGCCGAGTGCACATCCGAGTGCACATCCGAGTGCACAGCCGAGTGCACAGCCGGTAAGTGTCTCAGCAAGAGGAGTTTCAACTTCGCTGCCCACCTTTTTATGCCGATGACATGTTCAACTTGTCATGACATAAATTCGCGCTCTGCTCAAAAGAGTTAATTGAGTACATGTAATTTAGGGAAAAAATAAACCGAAAAAAAGAGGGCATTTTCTTTGATGACGGCAATTTTTTTCACCCAAGTTACTAAACATCTGAAGGCAGACACAAAAACCGATATGCTTAATCTCGCTCGCTAACAATAGTAAATTAAACCATTTTTAAATTACTGATACTTTTAATCAATTTTTGTGTCAGTCTCCTACAGTCGCACCTGTCCACCCAGTGGTACCACCAACTATACCGTCTTCGGCGACGCCGCCAACTAGCAGCTTATCTCCTGAGGATAACGAAAAGGCTCAGAAATATTGCCGCTTTGCCGCCAGTGCCTTACAATACGAGGACGTCCAAACAGCAGTCGAGAATTTGCACAAAGCACTGGCATTGTTGCAGAAGTGACTTTTATCGGTGGGTAATATGTCAGACGGCGAAATCTTAGCATTCTGTGTCATGAACCTAGGCACAAGAGAACAAAATTTTGTTGCAATGTTTTGTGTGGAGTCTGATTGATTTGAAATATCAGGAGGCAGTAAAGAGAAACAGATCCGGACAATTTACAAGAGAAATATACTCTTTTGAGACTGAAGGAATAAGCTGGCATCTGTAATTATTTTTAACCTAAGGATACTGGAAATGACTGCAGCTAGTTTGAATAATTTATATAATGGCCATCACTATGTGAGCCGTTCGACCCCGCGAGTTCTTTTATTGAAAATCATTTAATGAAAGTCCCGATATGAGGGCTGTGCGCTATGACGTGAGAAGGACTAATGACCCTACGCTCCTTGTCCCTTGTAATGCAGGGGTATAGTGTAATCAAATTATTATAGTACCAGAGTAAACTTGCAAAATTTTCTGGAGAAAAGACTCAATCTTTCACCTCAATTTACTAATGGTTTTGCAAATGGATAACACATGAAACACTAGCGGACAACAGATGTTAAATTATTTGGTTTGTTTATAAATCGTAAGACAATTCTAAGCTTTCAGCAACAGTCCACAGAACAATGAACATTATTTTATTTCTATGATATGCACGCAGATAACCATGCATTAAAAAGAAAAGATTACTTGAACAAGTGCGTTTGTTTTGATCACTCAATCATTTAGAAATATTACGTCCATAATCAAAGGAATGCTGACCAAAAGTTTGAATTATTTAACATGGTAAATTCATAATGGAGAGAAGAAAAATTTTAATTTTATAAGGAGTCCAAATCAATTGGAAGGAGCGGGGTATGGCATATCCGCTAGCCGGGGAGTCTAAATCACATGGTCATGACATACGGACCTTGCGCGACCTCGAGGCAAATATTCCCCCCAACCCATTACAGTCAATAAGTGCATAATGTCATTGTTTCGTGTTCTCACCCCACGGATTGGAAGAACAGAGACCCTTGGAATACATCGTGTCAAGAGACGGTCGTCAATAAGTGGTGCTTTCTTTTGGTTCACTCTCGTTTAAGAAGCGAATGTCGTTGAAGGCTGCTTTGCACAGTGGTCAACTCCCCGTAATGAAAGTCGATCCACTCAGCCTATCAAGAGATAGCATGAGACCAAATTGCCTTAAGTTTCGTGTCATGTCGAGCGAGTCTCCTCGGGGCAAATCGACTACCTTATAAAATGGACTGTTACTACGATTTTCATCCTCTGTAATGAAGGGTCGTAATCGTCTTCTCTTGCACAGGGTGTACATTATTCTGCGGCAAATGTTCATAAACTTAATTAGTGTGTTCGTCAGCACACCATAATGAAGCTTACTCTGTTTACTCTCAGTTTCACTTTTCCTTGCCTCAGTTTAAGGTCCGAATGAATCATGGGAAAAATAAGATGTGAAATAAAAATACAGACTGTATCGGAGTTGTGTATTTTTAATGTTAAAATTGTTGACATGAATGAGAAATGAACCCGAAGAGATCAATAACGAAAAAAAAAAACAAGAAAAACTCTATATACATGATTTAAAGGAAAAACGATGATGAATAAAGATACAAATATGGATATGAAAATAGTAAACATTGCGAAGGCGGGAAGTGCAGCGTTCATTGATGATGAAAAATCTTGATAAAAACTCGCCGTATTAAGGGGTTATTGGTTAGTTTTCTTTCTGACGGCAGTCAAGATTCACGCCTCGTAGAAGCTACAGCCTGTCACCTGAAAGAGAAACGAAAAAAAAACGCTCCTCGAAAAGCCATCCACGCCTATGAAATTGATGATGCGACCGAATCGCAACCGAAACCGAAATCCTTATTTGACTCGATTCCACTCATAAAAGGGCACACAGCTTCTCTTCAAAGGGTCGCCCCCTAACTGCTGCCGGATATTCGAGTTCGTTTTATCCTAATCCATCACTGACTTATTTACTCTTCTGCTTGGTAGTCGTGAATTGCCCAAGGATGGGAATATTTTTCCTTTTAAAAAGAGGAATGAAAATCAAGCGCTAATTACCACTCAATAGGGTCCTCAGCTGTCGGAGGTAAACCTCTTCAGAATGGCTGAAAAGGTGAACCGGAAGTGATTTAGCATAGCTGATTCTCTGCCTCGTTGTCATCCGGGAGTGTCTGGGAGTGCATATTTTGGCACGTGACTATGTTCCAATATGGCCGCAGATTTCCACTCCTCAGTTAAGGAAATTGGTGATTTTGTGAAATATTTGGTATATTAAAGCTCCTAATTCAATCATACAAGAGGCCTACGGTAGGAAAATGTTAATTGGCTCACAATGATTGACTTTTTGGCCCTTTCGAAGAATTTCCGTCTTTTACTGAAAGCGAAATCCACGACGACTTGCTGAAGAGGATATCGAAGTTGATCGCAAACTGGATGAAAACCTAATTCCTTCGCACATAATTGACTTTTTAAAGGTAAGAACGTAGTAAATGTGACATTTAGAGCTTTTCGGATTGTTTACGCGGATTATGTAGCTTAAATTACACATAAATTTGACCACTGAAAGGTGAAGTCGCGTGTTTGATAACAAAAATCTTGACTTACATGTTCCACTTTGGTAGGTATCAGATAATATTCTAAGTGCAATTTCTTAGTCGTAAATGTTGGGCTTGAATTCAAACAATATTATTTTGTTCTCAGTCAATAAACAGGCCTTGATTCATCTTATTTCATTCCATTGTTACTTCAAGAACTTTTGTCAGCGGTGTACAGTTCATGCTACTCGACAGAGCATATCTATTTTTTGCTAAATTTAGTAGTTCCTGTTTGAAACTTTGTGAATTAAGAGTCTCATAGAGTTTAAGGGAAATTTCCTAATCGTTTAAATTAAACGACACATGTACTGTTCCTTTTTAAAACTGAAAGTATTCAACTTAAAAGTGTTAAATACCTGGCTATTTAATTTCACTCGCTGTATTGGTTTATGTATTGCTTTATGTGTCAATCTGAGTACTACCCCAACATGTCTAACTTGAATAAGTATGCTTTTGACATTGCTGATGTCGGAAGTTACTGCTGAAATCACTCATCTGTACACTTGAAAATGCATTTAGCATTTTACTGGTAAATTTAATAGTTAAATGCTGAAATAAAAACATCCTTGAACTTGTATTTGTTACATTGGCAATATATACCAAGAATATTGATAACAGAAATGCAATACATGTTGATTTTTTCTTTTCAAAACAGTTGCATAGTAGGAAGCCCTCAAAGGCTGTTCATAACTTCTCTATGACTTGGTAACCTTGTGTAAAATTGTACACTAACATTCCACTCAATTGAAATGTATTTCCCATCAGTAAGAGCAGTTTGTCAGTCAGATAGATGCCTTCTTATGCACAAGAAAGCTGAAGTACAATATTGTTTATGTAAACACTGTTTGGCACTTCATTTCATCCACGATTTATAGATATGAACCGCACTTTGCTTGTTGAAGAAGGAGATGATGAAGTTGCCAATAGACAAGATAAGAAAAAGAGAGAAAAAGAAAAGTTTGTAGAATCAGCAGGTACTTTACAAGACAGTGTGTATTGTTGAAGGAAAAGTCTTCAGTATCATGTTATAGTTTATGCCTAACCATTTACACCCTAACATCAGTATGCACATTCTCCCTACTGTCCTCAGTACATTTCTTAAGGTCCTGACATGGAGAATTTGTGAACAATCAAGAGCCCCTTTAATTGTTGATCATTTCTTTTGTTCACGTGTCTTTAATGATTGATTCTGGGTGATATTGTCAGGAGAAATTAGATGCTATCACTCTTAAGAGAAAAAGGTTTGATGGATGCATATTATGGTAAAGCTCTTGAACCTTATGTTGTCTTAATTTTGGGCTACGTTTCTCTGCATACACTTGTATCCTGAAATTTACTAGAGTACTGGCATATCACCCTAATTACCGTATTCCTAGCAGTACTTTTCTCTGAAAAAGTACACTTTGGAAAACATCATATTGGATTACCATCCTGATTGGTACAAAGCTAAGGAACAATTTTTTTTTCTATTTGCAAAACAGACAAAAAGAAAAAAATGACTTTTAAGAAAGCAGATGGTAAGAAAGATGTACACCATAACAGTTCAATAACAGGCTCATCTAAAGTACAGCCAGCTGAAATGGTTGATATGGCTGCAGTGAATCCTGATCCCGATGGTATAACATCGCCAGTGGGATCCCCAGCAGTTACTGTTCCAGGAACAGGTGTTTATCCAGGAAACATTGTAATTCCACCACCACCCAGATCTACAGCAATCCAACAAGTTCCCTCACAACACTTGCAGCAGAGAGGAAACTGGCCACAGCAGTCACAACAGCAAATGCCTGCTGTCTATATGGTACCTGCACAGCAAGCTCACTTTATCACAACACCCTTCCAGTCCCCAGGACCCCCACCTCAGCAAATATCAGGACAATTTGTTACACAATCATACCAGCAAGGTCATTATGCTGGGGCACAATATCACCAGACTATCCCTGTTGGACCTCCTGTTCAAGGTGTTGTGTACAGTGGTCAAGTAATTGCAGGATCTCACCATGGCAATGTGCTCACAAGAACTCAGTCCCTGCCTGTTTCTACAGGTAAATTACACATATTGTCAGTATTTTTTCCATCTTATCATTGTTCCAAATTATAATATTTATAAAATTACAGATATTTTTAAATAAACTTTATTGTTTTGGTTAGGTGAACAGATACAGAGTTCAGGGCAGCCTGGTTGGGCAGTGAAACCCCCAGCAAGTCCTCCACCCCTAAATAATGCAGTAATAACTTACTGTAATAATTTGCCCTCAGATCATGAAAGTCCAAGGTTAATAAATTGTATTCTCACACAGTGTGAGCATATGATCATAAAATTATTAATCAATGATTATGGTCAGATGAAGATTAGGAATGGTTTTTAGTTATCACTTATTAGTTGTTATTATGTTCTTCATCAAAAAACTTGTATTATGTATTCACAAGTTACAAATAATTTGTTTTCAATTAGTTCTCAATCATACTATTCATTTTCAGGGACGTGGATGCAAGACAAAAATAATGCAAATACAACAAACAATACACAGTGGGCAGCATTCCCTCCAAGTGCTTCTCTTCAACAAATAACTGTCGTCAATGAACTGGATGAAGAACACAGCTCCAGTGATGAAGATGTTGATCGCAGCAGTTCTCCTGAGCTTGCGGGTGAAGAGGGTGAAGTTCTCCTTAGGTATGTTTTGTACTACATTGTACTACATTGTACATTGTAAATTGTACTGCATGATTTTTAAAGTTATATTTCCTCCTTCAGAGCTCCATCACTGGCGAGTTTTGCAGAAAGTGTCAGCAGCATTGAAGAGGAATCAGAAGATAATGTGTGGTGCATTTTGCCTGATCAAAGAGAATATTACACAAAACAGTTTCTAAGACTGCAACCAGCTATAGATGGTGTTGTGAAAGGTAACAACAGAATTATTAATAATCCTGTTCACTTTTGTCAACAATTTTGGGAAATAACATTATATGCAGTCAATGACTTGCCCTATAGGAAGGGAAGGGCTGATTCAGATTGGTAATTTTATGCACATCTTTTGCTTAACAGTGAATGGCTGTCATGACAATGGTCTTGTTAATGTATAATTGTGTTAATAGTAATGTTACCTTTGTGAGCACAATTTGTTAATTTTTTATCTTGGCATTGTAGGACCAAGAGCAAGGGATTTTTTCATGAAATCTGGCTTACCAGTGGAGGTGCTATCCAAAATATGGTATGCAACAATGAATTGTTGGCAGTTGATCCATATTTTCTGGGATGGTATGGCAGTTATGTGAATTTATGATTTTCTTGTGTACTCTTTTAAGGCACTTGTCAGACCTCAATAAGGACAATGCTTTGAATTTGGATGAGTTCTGCATAGCAATGCATCTTGTTGTAGCTATGCGACATGGCCTGGAACTGCCACTGACCTTACCTATTGTCTTGTTACCAGAAAAGAGTGAAGGTACATATGGCATTCTCTGTGCTATTGCAAAACTTAATGGTTATGAGCTGATATTAAATGTGGGTGATTGTGTGATTTCCAAACACCTCACTGTAAAATATGAACTGGCATTGAATGAGCTACTAATTTCCAGAATTCAGAAGACTAATGAGATTAACTCATGGAGACAATTTCAAGAGGTGCCAGGAAAAAGTGTACAACAACGATAAGTTTTGGAATCATATATATCAAAGATTTTTTATTATTATTTTTTTTACCTTGAGATAAAGAATCTTCTTTAATAACCTTCATTAAAAGTGCTACTTTGAAATTAAAAATTTTAGTGATTTAAAAAAAAAACACTATAATTAAATTGAAAAATTAAAATGCAAATCCAAGACAAGATTTCTAGGTTCAATATGCGCTGATCACATTTTGATTGAAAAGAAAACGGAGTTGAAATAGGTAAAATGTTACTGTGTAAAAGAATGAGCTCCATTCTGTTCAGTGGTCAAAATTATCAAATTGAAGTAAGTATCCAAAATTGTTGTTTATTAAGCTGTAAAAAAGTGCAACCTTTATTGGGATAGGCAAATAATTTGCATGCTATTTTAGTTTGAATGAAACTGCTACATTCTCCAAAGGGGCAGAGACAAGGAAAACTGAAGGTGATTTTTGATAGACTGGTAGTTTTTCCTTCTCAATTGACCTGCATTCTTTAATGCTCTGGGAAAGGAAAGTTTTGTCAAAAGTCACTTTATGCTTTATTCTGCATATCCCTTCCTTTTTCATGACAATTTCTAGTGGATATGTGTCCAATTGATGTGCCACCTCAAACAGATGAAGGTGAAGAACCAGAGAGTATAAGAAGGAATGTTTCCTCACCAGAGGTACATCATTGTTAGTACTGTTAGAAATGATCACACCTAGGATTGATTACTAACTGTGACACCTGCATGTAAGTTACACCTTGCAATTTGGCACTTTTATAATTAAAAATATTTAGGCAAGAAGGAAATTATCCCTTTTTGTTGGTGTAATCCCCTGTGGGAGTCAGAAGGAAGAGAAAAATATTTTGATGCCTCTTGAACTCTTAGTTCATAGCATGTCAGGATCATATATCTCTTATTGATTTCTATTGACATCTGTAATGAATTACTATTAGTTTTCATCATCCTTAAAACCCCTTGGGAAAAAGTTTTGATGAACTCTTCTGGAAAGAAATTTGTAAAGGCAAACATGGGTGTGCTGTGGTTGAATTTTAGATGTCTCTTGCTTGAGGCAGAATTGGAATGTAAGATTATGTGGAGAAATTTGTCTGTTTACTTGTTAAATGATAGCACTGTATTATACATGTTTAATTTTGTTGACATCATTTTTGATATGGAAAGTTTGTCTGTGGTATTGTCTATGTCACATTGTTTGCACAGAAAACTTTTTGATTGGGTGCCAAGAAATCAGAAATAAAGTAAACACTGTAGCAATTCAGGAAAAAAATCATCATACTCATACTCCCAAAGACTGGCTTAACACACTGTCAGAAAACTAAGGCCTGATTTGCTTTAGTTTTTCAGCAAATTGTAGGGAAGGATGGCAAAAGTTTTGCAGACTAGTCACAGCACATGGTGAATTAAATGCAAGGCCTTTCTGGTTGATTTTTCACTCAATCAAACACTTCTCTAAAGAAATTATCCGTGTTTGCACTAACAGTTGCAATGTACAGTGATTAATGATGTTTTTGTTAGTATGCACTGTACCCATTATTTTGCACTATCTGTCTGCACAGCACTGGTTACGTTTTAGTGGTTCCTCAGGAAGCACTGCACAGCACACTAAGTTTAACAACTTGCCTATGAGGAGGAAAGCAGTGAGTAAACTTAAACATTGTGAAAACTAAAAAATGTTCTAAGTTGTAGTTTATTTCCTTAGTTTTTAATTTTTAAAGTTTGCTCTTTGCTTGAAAGTGCACAATGGGCTGTACTTTTATGTTGGTGTTATGTTAATTTTTGGTAGCTGTCAGTTGTTCAAGCCTCACCATCACACGGTGCCCTCAAGGAAAGTGAGGACAGTGCTGGAAGACCCAGGTCACTGTCAGATCCAGCTTCTGTTGAGGATGCTTCAACAGATGGCCAATCAAGCAAAATAATCAACCTTGGTAATCCTGTGAGCCCTCTTCAAGTCAACATGCCAAGTACGCCTGCTCAGCAAGGTGATGTGCCACACACTGGACCTCTTAGTCCCACCCACGTTACAGCAGAGATAGAGATAGCACGACCAAGAGCAGCAGTCAAACCTAGCCTTCTTGATGCCCTTCCAGGGCAGCTGCTCCCCCCTCCATCTGGAAAACAAGCCCGTGATGGCTGGACACCCACTAATAAATTTATTTATCAGGCATCACCTCGTCAAAAAGATTCTAGCTCCCCTGAACCTTCCGAATCACCTCCCTCTTCACCTGAAGAAGACACTCCTACTTCACCACTTTCTCCTGAGGGAATGAGGACACCTTCACCTCCTCCTCTGGCACAGGAGGAACAGGAAGAGGAAGAACCTAAGGAGGAAGCCGGAAAGGAAGAAGTAGTCTATCGAGTGAATAGGAGAAGCGGTGAGAGGCCGAGGTCGACTGGAGATGTGAAACTTAATACTAAAAGTGATTCTGGTTTAGTGACAACACCAGTCGAAGAAGAGGGTCAGAGTTCTGTGTCTTCAGAAGGAAAGAAAGATCCACCTCCCCCACCCCCTAGGAACAAGAAAGGTCATTCAAGATCTTCTTCGTTGGATCTCAATAAGCTCTTTGCTACGAAAGCCAAGGAAAATAGAGGTATAGAAATTAATTCCTGTCTGCTAGCGTCTCAGTAGAAATGTCTTGCTTTGTTGTTTATCATCATTCTGTAAATACTGCATTTTTTACTGTGCAAGGACCTTAAAATTAAGAGCTCCTTGGCATTCCTTATCCCACGCTTTGTTGAGGTAATAAATGCTTGATGAAACGTTTGGATCAGTTTCAAACGCCACAGTCGCTCAGTTTATACAATACACTACTTCGCGGTATGTGAAACATTTTATTACTTCTGTCTAGTCCAGCGATATTCGATATGTGTTTTGTGCTACTGTTAGAAATATGTTATATCGATAACGTTTTACATTTTTAAATTGAAAGCCTCTCTGTTCACAAGCTTTAGTAATGATATCGTTCATATTTATAGCGACCGTGAACAGACCTACGGAATGTTCTTTCTTTAATCTGCATATTTTGACATTTCCGTGGTATCAGAATTTCTCGAGTTATCAGCTCAATATTTTTCTTATTATTTTATAGGAACACCACCATCACCGTCGTCAAGCTTTTCCAGTCAGGTGCGTGAATACGGTTTTGATCAAACTGGCAAAATTACAGCAAGCTTGGTTAAAAAGTAGCTTAAATATTCCATGCGTCAAATACATGGTTTCAAAAATAGTTCTGTATTTTCAGACGAGTGATAGTGCAGCGCCAGCAAAGAGCGAACCTAACACACCCAGACACAGAAAAGAGAATAGTGCCGAACAAGAGAAAGTTGTAGCCGACCAGGAAAAAGTAGAGAAACAGGAAGATTTTGCTGACTTCAGCAGATTTGAAAGTTTTGTGGAAGCACAGGAAGGCGAAGGCACACGTGGTTCATCCACTCGCCCCGGGATTCATAGGCGATCATTTTCACTCGACCACTCACATGTAAGGGTTTAAGATTTTCGTTTATCCCTGTTTCATCTTTCTCACTGAGATACGCGCACTTTTTTGTGAGCTTTGTTAAATGCGTTACCGTAGTTACCTCTATTGCTGAAGGTCAACTGCCAAAAGGCAGCATGCTGGGCAATGGAAAGCAGCGACTGAATTTAACATCTGCTTATGAAATAAACTTTAACAAGGTCACGCCGAGAATTTTCTTTTAATGTTGAAGATAAGAAGATTTCTTTTTGTTTACATTCCTTGCCCTAGGAGTTAGGGTGGTCTCGGTCAACTCCTGCTCAGAAGGCTTCAAATGAAGGTGAGGCATGAAAAAGCTTTGGCTTAAGAATTTTTGCAATGTGTATTCCGTTATTTTGGTTTAAGAAGAACACTTGCTATGTGTCACTTACTCTTAGTTCTTCTGTTCTTTAGGAGTCACGACAGCAGCAAGCAGACCAACTCACGCCCAGGAGGCCTTACCACGGCCAGTTCCGAAGTTGGTACGTGTCATTTAATCTACTATTATTGCAAAAGGTGATGTGAAGTTAGATTAGATCTCAGTAGGCATGGGGAGGTCTGCTTCTAAAAGTAGCTGCCCAAGTCTGAGACTGCGCATCCTAGCACCTGAAGTTTGTAGCCACACTTCAATTTCACTTCATTCATTCACTTCATTTCTAACTCACCAAGATGTCAATAACTGTGTTCTGTTTTTCCTCCTTAACCGCCATCTTCAGAAACCTCCAAGTCCTCCAACATTAAAACAAGGAAGAAGAGTAGACAAAGATGGAGAAAAAGAGAGAAAACTTAAAACGGAACCGCCAAAAGTTGTAGTAAGGTAAAACTTTGTTCGTCTTCTACTAACACAGTCATAAATGGTACCTATAAATTAATCATGTTAAGCATTTAATTTATTTATCAGCTCATTAGTATGACATGCCTTCGTCCATTCCCCACAAAGGAGATTGCGCGACGTACTTTTATAGCCAATTTACAGTGACCTCGTAGTTCAAAGGAAGGAATAATAAGTTATAGTTTTCGGCGAAATCCCTTTTTTCATGTGAAGTATCGATTAACCGTCGAACCTTTCATACTATTGCTTGCATTTGACCTTTTTCTCTTCTTCGTAGGCCACTAACCAAGGAAGACAAATTAAATTCGAGAATAAATGATTTGAAAGAAAAGAATGCTGTGCTATCTAAAGTTAACTGTGAACTTCAAGAGGAACTGAAAACGGTAGGATTATGATGAGTATTTTCCGACGACCACTATATAATAAGACTGAGCATTCCTCTCAGTAGTCTTTGCCTTGAATTCTTTCGAGAAATATTTCTCGCTCATCATGAGTTTCCTTTTTTGTTTTCTTCATAGATGATGGAAAATCGAGCAACACTGGAGCTTAAACTTGGAAAGCTCAAATCAGATTCAACGCCAAAGGGATGAAAACGCGAATAAATGAAACGAAGAACAATACCTCCAAAAAAGATTTTATCCTCCTGCAATGTTAATTAAACGAAAAAATTTTTTCGAATTAACAGCATTGCTGATATGTATATTTTCTTGACATTTCCATGTTCAGAATAACTAAAACCAACTTCCACCCTTCTACTAATTACATTTTAATGCATTACTTTTTTTTATCTTGCTTTTAGATACGAACCGGTAAGTTAAGAATTTTCTCTATAAGCCACATTCTAAAGAATTATATTATATATAAGAAAATCTAAAAAAAATATCATTGCGATACATAATGGTAGAATTTCCAAGAGATGATTAAAGATTAGAATCATTTTGAAAACTGTTTCAACTCATTTCATCTGTATTCGAAACATTTCGGCACTTGTGCCTTGTTCAGCGAGCCAACATCATCCTTCAGGCTGTCCGAGCCACATTGCATTATAGGAGTCACATAGAAACAGCAGCCATTAAGTCACGGTGTTTGAAAATGTGCAAGTATTTTGGTATAGCTCAAAACAGAATATTATACCAACGAAATACCCGTATAAGATATTAAGCTTTTTAATCCAAAAGTCTTAGGTTTCCTTTAACATTTTTCTGTGAACTTTTCAATATTTTACTATTCTACTGTACAGACTCGAGGAAGCTGCAGTAACCGAGCCAGATATGGCACTACTAGCACGAAGACCGCAATCTTACGTAGCAACTGGCATATTTTTTTTTCGGTGTTTCTGCTCTTCGTATCTTCATTTTAAATTTTTTTGCTTTATATTGTTATGGTTCTGGCTAAAAAATAAACAATCACGGCGGAATTATGACTTGCGTAAGCCACTTTCTTGTCTGGAAGAGCTACGTCGCAGTTCGTGTCTATTGGAAAATTCATCTTTTAACCCTATCCCGGCAGCCCCTTGCGGTTTTGGGTGGAATTCCACCCATAATTTCCGGTCATTTCCGGTTGTCTCGTCGAATATTGCGTTACTCCCGATTGCTTCCAAATTTGGTGTGTATCACGCTAAAAGATTAAACAAATCATGTAGCGAGTTTGAAGGGCGACAGTTAAATGTGTGCTACACAACGTTCATTTGAGTGCGAAAATTTCACTGTCGAAGATGGCCTCATCGTCGAAGCGTGCACGGGTGAGCTTTATCTCCGCAGAAATTGCTTTAGAAAAAAATATTTTACGATGAAGACACCGCTGATGGGATGGACAGTGGAGAAGAAAGTGATTTAGACCGGCAGATCGAGGTGAGAAGTCAATATCGGCCATCGCGAATGGTCGCCATCGCACATGTTGTCTTGAAATGCGAAGTTGTTCGCCTCAGATAGCCCTTTTGTGATTGATTTCTCGCGTACTTCTTGAAATTTGATTACAAATTGATTTTTGCGACTCTGTAAATCAATAATTTACGCTAAGAGTGTGTTTTTAGCGATGAGACGTGATGCGATTCAAACTATTTGCACAAGCGAAATATTAGACGCGTAATTCGATCAGCGGTTAGTTGTTGCTATGGAGAAATACATTTTTCGAACGCGTCGGATGCTTGGGATTCGTTGGCGATTTGGCGATTTAGTTTAGTATCGCTTGTTCATTCGGTTAATTTTGAGTATTTTACGGAATATAAGCAGTGTACATTTTATATTTTTAGTGAGGGAGAAGTTGAAGATGTCGATCGGCCGGAGGAGGCTTGCGCCTCGACTTAGGAACCCATGGCTCCTGGTGAGTGAAATATTTCCAACCAGCGAAATTTGACAACAAGTATAATTTCCGAATGCGTATACCATAGATTAACTTGAATTTGTTTAGGATATTATTCTATAAATGTTGAGGATAATTGATTTATTCATTGAAAATTATATTTTTGTTTGAATGTGTTGTTGGTGGCCCCTCTGCTCCTTCTGCTGCTACCAGATTCTAACCACAAATAGTGTACTACGTAAGTCCATGAAGTGGTGGAAAACTATGGTTTACCACCTATTTGACATGGCTGTAATCAATGGCTTTATCCTTTTCAAAGAGCATCAGGCTCAGTTTCCTGACAATGAAGCTCTAAAAAGGCCCTCTCAGTATTCTTTGGGTGATTTCTGGGAAGAAATCGTTGGCAACTCTGTGGTTTACCTGATTATGGTAGTCCACCAGAGAATACCATGATGAAATCACCCCCTTCCACCTCAGAGGAATTTACAACTGTCCATATCTTAGTTTTCTCTGATACTCAGAGATGCTGTGTGGTATGTTATAAAGAGGGTAGGGGAGATTTCAGGGTTCGATCTTATTGCAATGCCCCTCAATGTCAAAAGTGTATGCATGTTAGTAAGGGTTGGGATTGTTTTGCAGTGTTTCACTCTAAGAAGTACCACAGGCAAATTTTGCTGATGTTTATTCCAATGTTTTCAGATGTTGTGTTTCTCAAAAATATCAGAAAAAAAAAAAAAACTTTTTTAACCTTGTTGCTTTTATCTTTGTCAATGGGAATAGTTGTGATTTGGTCCTTGTTTTCTCAGGGAGGACTCTCATTAGTTAGTAGGGATGTTAAAAGGCAAATTCATTCACCCAGTAACACATCAGGGCCTACCCATCCTCCTGTTATAAAGTCGAATTTCCCAACAAATTTTTTTTTTCCTGCTAATTTTTTGGAATGACATGGGCGCACATAAAAATTCATAAAAAATTCATTATTTATTCTTTTTCTTTCAGATTTTCAGGAAGTGTTGCTGAAAAGGTAATAATTAACTTCTGCTATCAATTAATCTTAAGTAACCTATACCTGTGAGGGAAAGTGACTTTGACCTCAAGTTTTACGCTATGTCTTACTTATTTTATGTTTTAAATTTTACTTTTTAGGAAAGTCCTGGGTTTCAATGATGAATCTTTTTTTTTTTCCTGAGAAGCCCATTTTATACACTTTAAAATGACATATTGTAGGTGTTATTCCTGTAAATATTTGTTGAGATATGAATTGAAAACTGAATGTGGACAAATTTTTGCTAATTTGTTTGGAATGACATGGGTGCACATAAAAATTCATAAAAAATTCATTATTTATTCTTTTTCTTTCAGATTTTCAGGAAATGTTGCTGACATGTCAATAATTAACTTCTGTTGTCAATTAATCTTGAGTAACCTATACCTGTGAGGAAAAGTGACTTTTGACCTCAAGTTTTACACTATGTCTTACTTATTTTGTGTTTTAAATTTTACTTTTTAGGAAAGTCCTGGGTTTCAATGATGAATCTTTTTTTTTTTCCTGAGAAGCCCATTTTATACACTTTAAAATGACATATTGTAGGTGTTATTCCTGTAAATATTTGTTGAGATATGAATTAAAAACTGAATGTGGACAAATTTGTGCGTT
This sequence comes from Pocillopora damicornis, assembly GCF_964200805.1. NCBI lineage: Eukaryota > Metazoa > Cnidaria > Anthozoa > Scleractinia > Pocilloporidae > Pocillopora > Pocillopora damicornis. The sequence continues at coordinate 23,519,193 of NC_142677.1, forward strand.
TTTTGTAACTGCTGGTGTTGGGTTAAAGACATTCTCGTTCCCTTTTTAACTTGTTCGCATCTCTTGAATGTTCACCTATTTTGGGAGATGATTTTCAAGATTGCCTTTAATTTTGAAGCAAGTTACTCCAAATAAATCCGTGAAATAAAATAATATATAGATTTAGCTAAGCCTAAAAGCGGAGCTCGCATTTTTTTTATTCCCGCACGACTCAAGGGCACAACGCCTTGCCCCGGCCAGGACTAGAACCCGGGTCGTCCGACTCGGAGCCTAGTGCACTGACTACTGGACAAAACCGTGGCGTTGGCGTGCCCGCGGTACAGTTGACCACGCATGATAAAAGTAGCACCTTGTACGGTCGTACGGTTGTACATCCAAATTTTTTGGTTTGATGGGTTACTACTATTTTGTATAATTATGGGGCTACGCTCTGCGAGCTCCGCCATAAACCAGAGCCTTAAAAAACGTTAAAGGCCCATTTTCGACCTTGATGCAACGCGCGCCGCGACCCAATTTCCTGTAACACGAAATTCCCAGATCACTGAAAACCTTCTAAAATCGTCTTTCTCAAGAGCCATCCTGGACATATAGTCAACTATTTTACGGTTAATACATTCGCCGTTCGTCATTTTACAGTTTCCTAACATTATTTTGAATTTGTCCAGAAGAATCCGAGGAAAGTGTCACGCTTGGATCTCTTTGTACTTTGTGAACAGAGTCGGCGAAAAGCAAAACGTTCAAATTTTTTCACTCTCTAAAAGCGCTTGAAGATTCTAAATGAAGATTAAATATTTTCAGTAGAAATTGGTATTTTTAGCAGAGAAATATGGAAAAATACCAGACTGCCGGACGTTTAGTTAATTGAAGACCGTGTCCGGTAGTGTCCGGTGAAAATTTTCTTTGTGGCATGCTTGGATCTCTTCGCACTCTGTGTACAAGGTCAGCGAAACGGATAACGTTGGCATTTTTCTCACTTTCTAGAAGTGCTTGAGGATTGTAAATGAAGGTAGAATATTCTCCAATGAAAAATTGGTATATTTCAAAGAGAAATATGGTAGTTGAGGACCGTGTCCGGCCGTATCGCTTGGATGGCTTCGTACTCTGTATACAGGGTTAGCGAGAAACATCAAGTTCGAAATTTTAGGCTTCCTGGAAGCGCTTGAGGGTTGTAAATAAAGGCAGAACATTTTCGTATAAATATTTTTTAGATTTCGAAGAGAAATATGGAAAAATATCGGACTGCCGGACGTTTAATTATTTTAAGTTTAGTCACTTCATTGCAGGAACGTCAGCGACACTGACAGTTTCCGTTACAATTCTTATCTGCTGCTTTGCATGGACAACAACCTCGACCACTCTCTCAAGCGCAAGTTCTTCTCGACGGACAGGAAACTTCAACTGACCCTTGGTCCTATTTAACAACGATGGCAAACGTCAATGAAAAAAAATTGATGAATGAATGAAAACGTGGTGGATCAACATTTTCACCTTCTTCGAAATGCTCGCAAGGATTTTCGCGTTCCTCTTTAGCAACAACCGCTCCATAAGCGTTTACTGCCTCGGAATCTACTAAATCAGTGGATTCATCTGATTCCATACCGGATTAGAACATATAGAATCGTTTTAAACAGAATTATTTTGATAAGCTCTTCAAATCCATCGGAGAAAACGCAGAAGGTATTTTGAGACGTGACAAGGTAAAAATAACTGACCAATCAGAGGCGCGATTTAAACAAAAGCGGTGGTTCGAAACAAAAACAAACGACCACGTTGCATCAAGGTTGGAAATGGGCCTTTAATCGGGCGTGCTTTGCGACCTGTCAGCAGGTATTTATATTTTACCACCTCCAGAAATGTGACATCTTTTTTCCTCAATTTCAAAAGCACAAAGCAAACCTATATTGTCAGGTACTCAGACCATTAACAGGATGGTAAATCTTCACATCTCGTTAGTTTTAGGAATTAGTCTATATGCCTACTGGATGGGAATTGTAAGTACTTTTAAGGTACCAAAACCGACCAAAACCCAAGCAAAATGGCTGGATTATGAAGTGGGAGCGATTGTTCATTTCAATATGCAAACGTTTAACCGCTATATGAAGCCAGGTAACAAAATTTCTCCTTTAACAATGACGTGTTTATGCCAGTTACTGCGTGCTTTGCTAAACGGGTCTGTGAGGAATTTTTAGGGAAAGAATCGAATGTTTCCTTTAGTAATAGTTTCGATTTCATAACAAACCGAAAAATACCCTATTGTTTGTACACTTTGATTTTGACAACTGGGCAGATTTTACTGAAACTCCGAGTGCAGGCGGAAAATAAACTAATTTCTTATTCAGTGGAAATAGTTTGTTTTTTCAATTTTCCGTTTGTGTGACAATCTTGTTTATTCGCCTTTCCATCCAGACCAAATTATGTCGCCGGACTAGTTTCGAAAGCCCTTGAGTTGTTTTCACATTCCATTGTTACGCTGCTCAGGGTATGCAAATATCAATCGAAATACGGCTTTAAGGAAATGATCAGTGTCTGATAGAGTCAAGGATCATGATCACCTAGTACCTAGTACTAAGAACAAGTCCCTTTGCCTACGTAGCAGGCCGTTGTTTAGAAGTGTGTCGGTAACAAGCGTGAAAAGAGACGCACAGAAAGGGAGCTCTCCCTGTTTATCATGTCATCTAAAACATATTATGTAATTTAGTGTTAACAACTGAGTTGAAAACGTAAATTGGCCACAGTAAAGAGTAAAAAAGCTGACGTTTCGAGCGTTAGCCCTTCGTCAAAGCGATAGATTCGCCAATCGCCAATCGCTCTGACGAAGGGCCAACGTTCGAATCGTCTGCTTTTTTAACCCTTAACGGTGGCTAATTTAGCAATCAACTCATTTGTTAACAATAAATTACCTGCTATACTCTCCCACCGACGCAGCACCAGTTTCTTTAGAAACTTACCCTTTTATCCATTCATCTAAGCCATATTGTATGTTTGCTAGGTCATGTTGTGCCCGTGGACACTTTCAACCCAGAAGAGCTTTCAACAGATCAATGGCTTGAGGCAGCTAAGAGTTTCGGTGCCAAATATATCCTTTTTTCTATCGACCACTTCAGCGGGTTTCTCATGTGGCCTACTGCAACAGACTACAAATACTCCGTTAAATACACAAAGTGGAGAGACGGAAAGGGAAACGTCCTGGCTGACTTTATCAAGTCCTGCCGAAAATATGGTTTGGAATATGGATACTTTTATAGTGTGCATAATAATTGGTACATGGGAGTGGATACTTACACCACTGGTGTTCCTGCAACACAAGAGTACTATAAAAAGGTTGTAGAAGAACAAATGCGTGAATTGTTTAATGCTACCTCTCCATATAAAGACCCTTTTTACATTTGGTTTGATGCTGGTATTGTCCCAAAAGTGAGTCCTGATATCGGGCCAATCATACGTGAGTTAGCCAGTAACTCAATATGTGACGAGTGTCCCACGTTTTCTGGTAATCAAGGATTACACTGGGTTGGTAACGAAAAGGCGTTTGCACCTTTACCGCAGTGGTACGCCGTACCCAAAGGAAAATGCTCTAAGAAGACACCAGACGGTGAGTTAAAAGTCTTGTCACCAAACTGGTCATTTCCATATAAAAACTCCAGCTTACTGGCTGTTTCTGGTTGGAATCGCAACTTCAAAGAATTAAACATTGAAAAAACATAATCTTATTTGGAATCATAAGGTTTCATTTTTATTTTTCCCTTCTGTTACAGGTAAAATAATTCAAGGAAGCCCGTATGGTCAGCTGTTCTGTCCCGCAAATTGCGATACCGTTATTCGTGAACACTTTTGGTTCTGGCAACCTGACACGGAGTACTCAGTGAAAAGTGTCCGTAGACTTTTGAGTGAATATCTAACAAGCGTGGGTCATGGATGTACATTGATTCTGAACCTCAATCCCGATACCCGCGGGCTGGTACCCGAGGAGGATCGTAAGGCATACGAGAAACTGGGAAAGGCGATTGCACTGTTATACAAAGATCCTGTTAAAAAATCATTCAAGCCTAGATTAATAATTGGAAAGAAGAAAATTTGGAAGTTTACAGCATTTAGAAGTCTCAATGGTTCTGTTATCCTGATGGAAGATATTGAGAGATATGGTCAATTAGTCATGAAATATGAACTAAAGCTGAAAACTAAAGACGGTTGGATTTCGACTCCAGAGTTGGGAAGCACCATAGGACATAAAAGAATTCATCCTTTTCCAAAAGACTTGGCAAATAAAACTGTCTCTGCAGTTAGCCTAAGGATCAATAAACTTGTCACAAAGAGAAGATCTATAGTATTAAGAGAAGTTTCTGTTTACAATTGGAATGAAGCAGCGAAGCCCGGTAAAAATTTGATTTAACGTCTGTGTCTTCAAGTGTCAATAGATTATTTTGAAATTATCTGTAAAATAATGGTTTCGTTGGAAAAGAATGAGAACAACTCAGATTGTCATAGCCAGAGTTGAGTTACGTTCAGTGGGCATATTATAGCCATAAATAAATGCGGAAATTTGAGGAGCATCACAAAGTAATCCATACTAATTTTTCACCGTGTTAGTGCTTGTCAGCTAACGAGCTATATACCAGTCTCGTCCCAAATATTTTATCATCTCCCGCAATAAATCTCTTTCCATCATTTCCTTGTTCAGTTGTTTTGATAAAATACGCTAGGCTATGGCAGCGCTCACGATCTTACTCAGGGAGAACTGGGCTCTAAGACTGGTCACCGCCGTTAAGATTTTGTTTGTTGTGGTTTTTGAAGTCACTGCACATATTTCGGCATCTTCGGCTTTTTTTGGGATATTTTTGTTACGAAATGAGTCGATTGGAACCCAGAAAGCATAGTCCAGCCAAAGTTTTTGCTGAGTTTACTTCAATGGGCGAAAATGAGGGTGTAAATCCGGAAAGAATGGACTCGAAACTCGAAGGAGCGTTTGACAATAGACGAGAAATTCAGATATTCGAGACTGGAGAAGTTACTCTTCCTCCTGATAAAGCTAAGGTTTCGATTGTCTGTTCCAATACCAAGGTAAGCGACTAAGGCGAATTTGTATAATTATATTGATGAAGGGTTTAACTGAGAGCTAGTTCTCAGTAAAACTGCGTGTTTATTCGAAAGCTGAAAAACCTGATGCACAGAGAAAACGAACACGGTTTTACCTGCAAGTAGCTTATTGCTGTGACTGGAAGTTGTTTAATTTTTTATCTATAGGAATCTGTGGAGGAGGTGAAGACAAGTGTAAATCGCAGAGTGGACTACGTTCTGCAGACTCTGAAATCTCACCATGTCAAAGACTTTATCGTTCACAAAATTTTAAACAGAATCAATAACCTATATCAAATGGAAATTGAAGTAGTTGTAGAATTCAGTGATTTCTCCAAGTGTGAAGAAGTGTGTAACCTGCTTGTGGAAAAGCTCGATGAAACAGTGAAAGTATCAAGTCCTGTGCTATATCACACAGCTAGCAAGCTTGAATCATTAAGGTAAGCTAGAGGATGCAGTCTACTTGCAACACGACCCAAGCACTGAAGCTTGCAAGCTCAAACTGGAAGAATCTTGATACTGACTACCTTATTTCCAAATTAAAACAGGAATATCTACAGTAACTTATTTATGTTTACTAAATATATTCTTGAAAGCCTTACCTTGGACCCACATTCACCTTAGCTACCTCAAGGGCTGTAATACTGCAGTGCACTCGAAGTGACAATCGAGGTCTCTCTCCTTACAGCATCTAATTTCTTCTTTAAGTGTCACCTCTTAATCAAACATTAAAGTCATTAGAATTTTGGAAACGATCAAAAAGTACAGGAGCTCTTGATTGTTAAGCAAATCTCCTTGACAGCACCTTAGGAAAAATATAGACAGCATGGAGAATATGCATACTGACCTTGGGGTGGAAAAGGCTAATATTATTATATATTATCAACCCAAAATAAAAGTAACGGGTAGAAAAAAAATTACGCAAAAAGGATTTTTTTGGTTTTCAACACTAACTTCTCAGAGCCACAATCACAAGAATTGTATAGGATACATACTGTAGAGGAGAAGTTATATCAGGATCTTTGGAGTAAAAAGGTTGATAACTGCTTTCAGTGATGTCATTGTCAACTAAATCAGTAAGCTGTGGGATTCTTTGAGTGTAGTACTTCCAGGGATAGGTAGGTCATGGATCATGTGCTTTTTAATTATGGATTATAAGAAACCAACTTGAAGGTCATGTTGCGTAGAAGGAGAAGGCTGCCCTCCTCAACTCCTTCTTTGCTAGTCCCTCTCCAGTTAAAGTGTGTGCACTTAGTCTGAAGATTCAGAAATCCCCCAACCCCCAACCAACAGAAAAGGCAAACTTTTTCCATAGTTTATTTATCATTTTGCTTCAGACGGCAAGCCTGTGTTTGTGCAGTCAGAAATGCAAAGAGCAAAGCTCTAGAAGTTGTTCAAATGTTCAACCAATCGCTTGGACCACCAATCCTGATACGAGAGGAGCATTATGAAGAATTTGTAGGAAACAGTAGAGAGATGTCACTTGAAAACAAGGATATGGAACAACTGACTTTTCAAGAAAAGGTTGCTATAGCAACAGTTACAGTCACTGTCAAGATCTTTGCAATATTTGAGATAAGAGAAAAAATGAAAGCATGCAAGCAGAAGTGAAACATTGAATGCCAGACAGAACACTGAAGGATGGTAGTATTTATATATTATCAAGACTGTATTTTCAGCATCCTACTAATTTAAACTTTTTAGAAATAAAGTACATCTAATTTTTTATTAGTAGAATATTTCAAATAAAATATTTAGCTGAACAACAGAAGTAATTGACTAGTATTTAAAGAATATTATTGCATAAATTATTACATACAGGGAAAACCTAATTTCAACCTAGTTCCTACTGACTAAAGGTTTCTAGCTTTCTTAGCTCGCTTCTGACACTCAAATTGACCAATAAAGGGAAAGTGGATCAAAGTTGTTGATGTACATATTCCTAACCCCAAGTAACTAATCAGTTTTTCTGTCACAACCAGCTTGCACAACCTTTTCCTTAAAATCCTGCAAAACTGGAGAGGAAAAGGTATAAATTGAAGCCTAGGGAAACAAGATTCTCTTCTAACTTACATTTGTTAGATCTCCTCCGTTTCTACACTACTTGCATGGACCTGAAATGGGTCTTCAGGTTACAAGTTTGGTGTTTGATCCAAGAGTGTTCTTAGTTACAACAGAATAATTGACTAACTATGGTTACAAGTATTTCACCAAATACCTGTTACACTTAGAATTCAATGAAAATTCATAGGTTCTAGAATACCAACGTTGGACTGGGAATTTTACTGCTTTTGTTAATTGAAGCCATAAGCATTTTTCTTTTTGACTTAATTCATACTGTCCAGTTCTTGGAGGAATAGTTCTATTCTCTCTGATGATATCCTTCTGTAGCCTTCTAACTAAGTTCAGATTTGTGATGCATTATGAATTCTTTTTCTCTCCCTTGGAACTCCATGCAGTAATGAGCTTGTTTGCGTAATACAAACTGATTCCATGAAATTGAATCAGGAAAGCTGTTAATGCCATTTTCATTGGTGCCATCTGATGTTCCTGGGTAGCTGGTGCTCTTCCTTGACTAACATTATAGAAGATTTCTTGAACCATTACACAAGCACCAAATGCTAGAGGACCAACCCCAATAAATAATGTTGCAAATGCATAAATGTAAAGTTGTTTGGTATTGTTCTTTGGAAGGCTTAGAAGCCCTACAATTGTAGGTAGAGCACTCAATAACCAGGCTGCCTGCCAAAGTTTTGGTTGATCTTTAACCATTCTGTGAATCACATAAATGCAAATGTTCAGTTTAAAATCTTGCAGGTGCTTAACCTCTCAACTCTAAAAATTTCAACCTGGTCTATTTCATAATTCTTGATTCTAGCTGCAATACCTTTTTTACTATCACTAAATACCCACTTATATGCCATAGAATTTGTTCTTTTACCTCATTACAGACAAATCTATTAGTAGAGTGTTTCTTAAATGTTATAACAGTACCTCATTAAAGATTAAATCTTAAAGATTGATCCAGTAGATTACAAAGCATTTCACATTATCCCTGCTTACCACCCATGAGCGCATGACACTAGAACCAATTAATTAAAAAGATGAGCCTCATTTAGTTTTAATCGGTTGGAGAGTTTGCCATATAAACCCATTAATATTCCAAAACAAAGCTGTAGTCTCAAAGGCAATCTTTTGTAGTGCTATTGTTTTCTGTTATCCATGCTCTGTCTGCGTAATGAGATGTAGAGTTATACGGAAATCTTGCCCTAGCAGGGTGGATGATTTAACCACTTTGTGATCCAAAATAAAGAAAAATTACGGATTAAATATACTGAAATAGCTGCTTCTATTACTGCAGAGGCAACTAATTTTAACCCGGCTGTTATCACTTGAAGCACCATCAGCTAATCTTGTTTTGATGGAAGTACATTTTCCTTAAGCTACACAATTATGATGAAGATGATAATTTTTTTCCTTACCCATTGTAAGCAGCAGCAATCCAACCTCCAGCAGCCACGATCAGAAATAAATGGAGGCAAAGACAAGCTTTTAATTTCCCCTTCCAAAGGACGCTCTCTTTGTAATGTGAAGCCACACGCTGTCTGTGACTAAAATCTGAGCCATCAGTTCCAGAAGCCCTAGGCCCATCTCGTGAAGCCATGACTGTTATAGAAAGCTTGATGGTAAAGCAAAATGCTTAGTAAATAAACTCCGAACTGAAGGATCAAAACTTGAAAAGTTCTGTCTCTGACCTTCGATGAACTTCTCGTCGGTTTACGCCAGCGGCTTCTCGTAAGAGGTATGCGCTGGATACAAGTATAGTTCACAGATTATATAATTTCTTTATTTTGCTGAAAACGATGAGTTTTGTGTCCGACGAACTTGCGAATGTTTTAAAATCGGTATACAGGATGGAGGAGGGTAGTGAAAATAACGGAGATGAAGAGTCCTCTTCTAATGTAGACAAAAAGAGTGAGGAGGTTTCGAAAGAGAAACGCTCTAGAAAACATAAGCACAAGAAACACTCAAAGTCGAAGTCAAAGGACAAGAAAAAGCACAAAAAACGAAAACATAAGTCAAGATCACGCTCACAGTCTCGATCGAAATCACGGACACCAGATGAAATTGAGACCGATTTTGTTCTTAAGAAAGACAAAAATCTTGACACCGAGGAAAAGGATAGAGAACTGGCCTCACAGAATGGCACTGCTGGGTATGGTAACGCTGTTCAACCAGCGCAGACCAACTGTGATGAAAAGCCTATCCAGGATGTTCATGGATCTAAACCTTCAGATTCCAAAGAAGAAAAGTCAGAGAGTTATTTTAAAAGTATTAGATTAGAGAATGATAAAAATGACTTGATACCTACTCCAGTTGCTGCAAAAATAGGCCCGGAGAGAGATTTTAACAGTAATTGTTCAGGGAGTGATGCAAAAGATTTGGAGAACAAAAAGAGTACTTCATCTTCCACGAGTAAGTCAAAGTCCCCAGAGTCTAAATTGTCTGAAAATAACAAGGAGAGAGACTCAAGATCCCATTCCAATGATAGAGAGACTAAAAGGAAATCCGGCTCACAATCAAGTTCTAAGCAGTCTGTAAAGAAGAAGAAGCCAAGGTCACGGTCACATTCAAGGAGCAGAACATCCAAAAAGAGATCAAGGTCAAGGTCACACTCAAAAAGGAATCGCCACAGAAGAACTGAATCCAAGTCAAGTTCATGTTCCCATTCATACAACAGTAGGTCAAGATCTAGGTCCCCAAGACGAAGAAAAAGATCATTCTCTAGGTCACCAAGACGTAAAAGATCACTTTCCAGGTCACGCCATAAATCTCCTGTATTTAAAAGCTTTAGAAGGGTTTCTCCACCTTCCTGGAAAAAAAATGTAGGATCTCTCAGGAGACAAAGGTCAAGATCATACTCTAGATCTGGTAGGTCACCTCCAAGGAGAAGGAGTTCTCCAAGAAGGAAACAGTCACGTTCAAGATCAAGAGGAAGAAGGTCACACTCTAGATCAAGAACTAGAACCCCAAGGAAGAGAACACGATCCTTGTCTAGGGACAGGAGACATCATAGATCCAGATCAAGGTCACACTCAAGAGGAAGAGGTCAAAGATCAGCATCTAGAGAAAGAAGGAGGAGTAAGAGTAGTAGATCTCGGTCAAAATCAAAGGAAAAAACACAACCAAGGAATCCTTCATCAGTACCCAATGTGCCAATAACAGATAAAATATCTACTTTGATTGACAAACCAGTTGCAAATGATCTTTCTGCACAGCAGACAAAAGTTGCACAGAGGGCTGGAGGGAAAACTATTGCAGAGCTTACTGCTTTCTGTAAAAAGCTACAGGATGAAAAGGAGAGTATAGACAGTAGTAACACAAGTGTAACAACTTTAGAAAAGAAAGAAGATTCGCAGCCAGTGGCACACCATCCATTTTTAATTAAAGAAAAGCCAGATATCACAATACCACCTGTTATCTTTCCAGTAAGTTAATAAAAGTAGTGCATGTACACCATTTTTTTTAGTGTGTGCATGTGTTTTATGTAAAACTGAACCTCAGGTCTAGATTGAAAGCACTAAAATTTTGATGTGTAGATATGAAAGGTAACTAGTTTGATGTATCTATTTATGCATGTGTTCTCTGATTAAGGTTTGAATTTAAATTTATGGTCATTGTGAGAGAGAACTTAATCTTTCTTACTAATCTTCCTTATCTAGGTGAACAAGCCTATGGTCCCACAAGTAGGGTCATCCAAACCTCTGCAGGAGCAGTTTCCTGTGTCTTGTGGAAGTAAACACAGAGAAAAAGAGGGTGTCAATGATGGGGCTGAAATGGTTGCCAACATAGATGGCTCTGCAATTCAGACGCAACCAAAAGTAGAAGTATTTCCTCAACCTTCTGCTGAGGTATATAGCTGATGTTTTTGTTTCCTTTAGTTCAATTATCACTTTCATTTTTGATAATTCTGTTGTATGTACAAACTGTATGGGAAATATTCCCTTCTCCACTTCTTTCAGAAACTGGACATCAGTGACCTTGTTGCTAAGCGAATGGATGCACAAAGGCGGCTGCAGACTGACCCTAATGACATTGAGGCCCTGTTGGTTCTCCAGGAGATTCAAATGAAGATGCAGAATTGGTGCCAATCAAATGTTAAGCCAGGCCAGTTTACTGGAGAGCTTGTGAAGAATCTTTTGCCAAAGGAAGATTTGCAAGGAGGCTTCCAGGCATGGGCCAAAAAGGTAGATTTCTTTGTGTGTGCATGTATTCTTGATCTTTTTAAAACCCCAAACATTTCTAATTTGTGTTAGATTCAATCAGAATTGGACAGAAAATATCCTTATGACTTATCTATAAATTAAAGCAAATCCTAACCTGTAAGCATTCAAGAGGGGGGATTTATGCTTTTAAGTAATAGTTATTGTTTATGTTGAACATGCACATGTCTACCAATAAATGCCATTTTAAATAGTATGCCTGTTGTTTCTGGTTGCGATGATATTGAATTGTCATCTTGATTGCAGGACATGTTTCACAACCTCTCACCAGTTTCTGGTGGTATTGGCATGAAGCTTCTCCAAAAAATGGGATGGAAACCTGGACAAGTGATTGGTAAAAGAGGAGAAGGTTACGCTGAACCTATCGCTCTCACTGTCAAAATTGATAGGAAAGGTCTCAGTGCTGGAAAGGAAAAGGCTACCAAGAAAGGTGCTCCTACTGTTCTGGACCTGCAAGGTAACTTGTGCTGACTGTTTTTTCACCGACTAGTGACATCACCATCATTATCTGAGTATCATGATAATCATTAAGAAATTTTTTAAATTTGTTTTGGTGGAGAGTATAGAAATGGTTTATGTAAAAGGGAAAGACTTTCTCAAAGTTGTTTGCAGTTCATAATGATTTGTCACTCCCAGCTTGGCATTGACATCCTGACATCTGGCAAATTGCTGTCACTGACTTGGGCTGTCGTCTCTGTCCATATCATAACTAACAGACCAAGTTTTTACCCTCTCAATTTATGGCCAAAGGCTGAAGCAGGTGGGCCTTAGATTGAAAGGAGAAAAAAATGAAGGATCCATAAGTTATATAAATGGACTCTGAAAATAACTTAAGTGAGGTATTTCCTGTATCTTCAGGGTATGTCTGACAGGTTTTGGAAATGATTAGTAGACATGTATAATATTATGTAGAAGGACTGTTAAATGGCTGACCTTAGTAAAAAGTGGATTTGTCTAGTTCAGTATATCCCTTGAGATTAATTTATATTTAAGCATCTTCCTACTGTCCAGCATTTTTTTTCTTTTTTTCAGAGGGGGAGGGAGGTATTGGGGGAAAGGCTCTTTCATTAAAGCAATAATTATTTTGATTAAAATTATTAGTTAACAATATTATATATTGTTTGAGTTTGAGTACTTTGTTGTAGAGGCATTGGAATTTGAATTGCTTGTTGACCAACCAAATTGTGACCCAAATTTCTGAGCATTGTTTCTCAGTCGGTGCACACTTCTTACATGTAGTTCTGCCTTTTATTACTTTTAGTTGGTTTTATAATCTTCCTTTATCCGTTGTCACCTTGTATCCCTTTTTGAGAAATATCATGGCACTTATAATTTAAAAACATTTCTGACATGTTTTCCTTTACTCTAGACATCTCTCTTTGGGTCTCTTGTGTAAGGTTGTATTAATAATGTGGGAACTTCTTGTTTTCACAACAGTGATAGATTGAGAATTGGGGTTTACAACTCACAATTAGATTGTATTGTTTAGAAAATTACACTTTCTGTAATCAATGAGTCATTCAATCAAATGCTAATCAGAGATTTGATTTTGCAAGCAAGGCTATGGCATTTTGCAGACTGTAATTATGTTCTTGCTTGTTATTTGGTGATGGCAACTTTTGCTTCAGTTCTGATTTTGTCACTGTTGTACTATTTGCAGTAAATTGTTTACCCAGCTCACACATACTAAAAGATTCCAATAATGGTCACAGAGTGTTGTCATACAGCATAGAATGGCCCAGTGAATTGTGCCATTCTATGCTAATGCATGGAAACAAATAAATTTTTCCCAGCAGTAAAAGGCATCGACCCCTTTGAAATGAAGCCTACATACAAGCAATTCAATATGCAATGCCTCTTGATCCGATGTTGAGAATTTTAGCACCACAAGGAGATTGTACCATCAAATGATGATCACACAAAGACTTATTTTTGATGACATCAGGTAAATATTACTGGGTGTGTTTTGTGGCTGGATACCTTCATTCTTGAACAAGTCCTGACTGAAGTTCAGAACCCTTGTTTTGAAACTTTTGTGAGTTCTAAAATTATGTTGACTCACTAGTATAATACAAATGAGTTACTCAGTTTTACTTGCAGATGAAGCAATTTTGTATGATTTTCCTTGATTTTCAAAAGCAATACTACACAATTCAAAAGCTGCATTTCTGAGAAGTCAGCATAGTCCTCCTAAGAATTTAACACATTTTATGGTATATGTGTATTTTTTTTTTGGATGGGAGAAAAAGGCAGTTGATCTTTAAATCAAAGGAGAAGTGAATGAAATTAACTTCATATCTCATTCTGTCACCATTTATTATTAAAAAGATGTTTAAGAAAGTTCTCAGATAAAGCAGGCTAGTTCTGAAATTCAAAATTTAGGGTTCATTAATGAACATTCTTGACACAAAATCACCCAATTAGTTCTTACCAAATATGGGGAGAGTGCTGGAGAAATATTTGTGAACATCCACTTGTTAGATGAAAGGTTTTCGCACAAACTTAAATTAGTTGCCTTCAGATAATTATTCCTTGGGGATGATACCTGTTTTCATGATGAACAAGGAGAAGATGAATCTGTTCAAATTTGATTTTCTAGCCCCTTTGATGCATGAAGATCAAAGTAATCTTAGGACAATAATTGGAATGGGATCCTAGTCATCCAAAGGAAAAATGCAGTCTAAGAAATGGGGATCAGGGTTAGTTCATCCTTATGATCTTAAAAAACAGGTTCAAGGGATCAAGTCCCTAATACATCAAGTTTATGATTTTTTTTCTCATTTTTTTTTTCAAATTTTTTTGGCAAGTTAAAAGGAGCTTTTTGTAACAGAAGAAACTAGAGTACTCATGAAATTTTGTCCTAAGATAATGTCTTGCTCTTCCATGAGGTAATATTATTTGATATTTCTTTCGCAAAAATCAGTTGATGACCACTTTTTCTCCAGTCCTCTCTTTATTTTTGAAATGGACTGTAATGGAAGGTAACTATCCACCAATAAAGCGCAGGTTATTAATTAAAAGCTTCAAGGCATTGTTACTCCTATATTGTACAGGGTCGATACAGGCCTTTTGGGAGCATAAGTTTATCTTCATTGGATTGAAACTTTCACTGTTGCTGTTTTGGTGGATAAAAATCTTTCTTTCCTTGGTATCTTAAACACTACTTCTAACACAGGAATTCCTGCCAAGAGAGAAACTGCAGAGGATGTTTCAAAAATAATATTGTAAGCAGGGGACAAAACTACAGATTCCAATTTCAATACTTGAAAAGCAGGCTAAACCTTTGCAGTGTTCTTTGTTCCCTCAGATGTTGCTTTTGAAGAATGTAGTGTCTTGTAAGTTACACTATAAACTTTTCCTAGCCTGTTAGTTGGCCCTCTTGTGACATGAATGGAGCAATTGTACAGTAACAGGGAGGCTGCTCATTATTTGTGCCAGAGGCAGAGGAGACTGCGGTTTAGCCTGTTATTGTCTCTATTGCTTGTCTTACAGTTTGTGTAGCTCCATCTTTAAGAGAGTTGTATCAAAGTGATGTTCATGTTTCCATGATGTGTCTTTTTCTCATAAACTTTTTTTTCAATCGTACTTTGCAGGAAAGCATCCTGTGTCTGCCCTGGCTGAGTATTGCAGTAAGAGAAAATGGCAACTGCCCGACTACACTTTAGTCTTTGATCATGGCCCTGCACACCATAAACAGTTTCTGTTTAAAGTTTTAGTGAACAGTGTAGAGTACCAGCCTGCAGTGGTGTGTGGCAACAAAAAACAGGCTAAAGCACAGGCAGCTATTTTTGCTCTGAAAGGTCTTGGCCTCATTCCTGAAGATGCTGAAATATCTGCAGTATAATGCAGGTTTTTTGATATACATATATGAGGTGATGGGTGGGTATCTATCACTAAAGAATTTTTGATGATTGCATTTTGTTCTAAACATGACTGTGCCATGTGTAGATGTTCTAAAGCTGTGCTCTGTTGCACCACCAGTCAAATCCCTTTTACGGAATAACTTTCTTAGTTTCTTCCTTTCCACCTTTGTCTATCAGAACCATGGCCTTGAACTTTGTTACTTTCCTTAGAACTGTCACTGTTAATGAGTTAGCCTCAACAAAACTTTATTTGGTCAAATTCTGCCAAACTAAAAATTGTAAGCCTTTGTTGTTAACTTTGTCCACCATCTATTTGTGAGGTTCAGCTAAGAAAACAAACACCTTTGAAACAGCAATATTACTTCAATTATCACTCAGAGTTTTGTCGTCACAAATGGTTCAAATGAGACTTTTTAGTTCATAAATCCTACATCATGTTTGTGTTAAGAATGATTGTCTTTAATACTTATAAATAAAATAAGTATATACTGAATATCAATGGTATTTCCCTGTCAAAACTTCTTTGTAGACTTACTCTATAAATATTTCCTTCTCCAGCCCAATACATCTAACAGTATCATCTTAGAAGAACGTTTTATTCTCTTTGTTCTCTTCTGTTAGAGATCCCCCCCCAATTACAAGGCGACACTCAAATGTTATTAGCGTGGTAGACAACAGCTCACTTCTCCAGCTCTCCAGCATCTCTTGTTTACATCAGCAATCTGCTAGAACATATTTTACTAAGTGATGGGGGACATGGTTTGGTGTCTCATCCAAGAACCCTGCCAGGGCTACATTGAACGAAGCTGCCCCTTTAAATGGGTGTCCCTCTTAATTCATGTAAGAACAAAATGATGAGTAAATCACTAGGAGTGAAGTATGGTTTTTTTTTAATTCTTGATTTAACCAAACCTGACAATAACTGGAAGATCTGCCTGTTTTTGGTTAAAATTAGTAAAAATAATAAGTTATACACTTCATATCATCATAAATAAAACCAAACCCACTCATAAAAAGTAACAAAAAATAGTATGAAACCACCTGACTAAACAAAATAAAAACCTCTTGACTGATACAATTAAAAGTATTGCAAACAATATCTGCACATTCTAGTTAATAACCTGAAGTTAAGATTCCTCTCCTAAACACTCTAAACTTTTTACTACAACTAAAAACCACAGAAATTGGCAAAAACTTAACCTTTCTGAAGTTTAGAAAAAAAAGCTATCCCTATTGCTACATTTCACTCACTCTAGTTTTTAAGTTAGGTCATTCTTCTTGCTCTGGTCCATAGTAACATAATCTACTCAGGCTGAATTCTTAAAGTAATGAGTGAAATAAGACCCCATAACATCCTCCTAAAAATGTGAAGTCTGTAATTGTTGATCATGTCATCTAAAGAGTGAGAGTGACAATGACAAAGATGTTTGTTGATGACACTACAACAACCTGGGTGGAAGTCATCATCAGAGTGAGAATCAAAACAATTTGATGATGTCAAAATAGGATGATGGTTCTTTTCAGGACTTCTCTCACTCACAAAACTACATGATAAACTTTTATCCTAGCTTTAAACTATCTACTGTATAGGTCCCACTAATGATTGAATACCAATTTATGATTAACAATCCAGCCTTGAGGATTTAAGACAAAATTCTAGTTCCTAACCTTCACATATATGTTTTCCAAGTGGAGTTTCTATTGAATGGCAAAACTGTTAGTGTCTGATAGCTCCAGAACTTAAGCTTAAGCATTTACATTTGGTGAGAAATCTGTACAGTGAAATTATCTGTCAACCTGTTATTTCACTTGGGCATACCCTACGTTCATTCCAAACAAAAAGTGGGAGAACTCTTACAACAGAAGAATGCAGAATAAGAGCCACAAAAATTCCTCAGCTGATTTCTAAGAAAGGTTTTAAGTTGGGTAAATTTAGTTTGTGGAGTGAACATTGTTAGTGTTAATATTTTTACACCTCTACCAGAGTAAAAATTCTACATGTTTGCTAAAGGGATACATCCAGATTAGTTTAGAAGCAAGTTTGTAGAGGATTAAGATAATTTTTTTAACTAGTGCATATTTGGAAAAAAAATATATCAACCCATGCAGCACTTTTTAGACTCCTGATGATGTTCCAGCAAGTCTTCAGCTGAAATAGCATGTCCAATACCCAACACATCTGTGGGCCGCATAGGCAGTGCCTTAATTCCATCCCAGCCATCTCTCAGTCCCAGGTCTCCTCTCTCCATACGTTTATGTACCTCCTCAGTCACTCTGAAAAAAGCTTCCTCGATATTGCATAAAACCTTAGCTGATGTTTCAATAAACATCATATTGTTTGCTTCTGCAAATCGTTCTCCTTCCTCTGTGGAAACTTTCCTCATTGATTCTTTGTCAATTTTATGACCGATCAACATGAAGACAACATCACTTTCCTCTACGCAGTTCTTTGCCTCTGTATACCAGTCTTTAACATTAAGGAATGATTCCCTGTTAGTGATATCATAAACAATCAAGCAGCCAACAGTGTTTCTATAGTATGAGTATGTGATGGCACGAAATCTTTCCTGTCCTGCAGTGTCCCAGATCTGCAACTTTATTCTGACGTCAGCTGAAGAACACAAAACAGAGAAAATCAATTCATTGTGTCACCTGATATATTACAGTAAATACTGGGATATTGAGCTGATTAATATCTCAAGCCTGCTATCTGTTTTTCACACTCTTAAAATAGAGTGCAGTTGCCATAGGTAACTAATTATTGTTTTTTGGCAACTTGAAAATCTGTGCATAAAGTTTTGAATAGCTTTGCATCTCAGATTGATTTAAGAGCCCTTTTGGTACCCATTTATTCTTGTAGGAGCAAAGTTTGGAGAGCTTATAGCTTATTAATATGGAAATTGACAAATACAGAGAGATACATGTATTGAATGACAAGCCCAAAACCTCTCAAAAGGAGGTGGCTTATTTAGCTACTTCCACACTTCATTAAATCATGACCACACGAGTCCTCTATTTTATGTACTTAGAATACTTGGCTTGAGTCAGATTTATATTTCAGAATGCTGTCTCCCTGACTTGCCAGTGACTCTCCTCCAAAGAGATATAAATATCATATGAAAGGTTGTTCAAAATGCAACAGCAATAAAATGTAAATCAACCAAGAATAAAATACTTTAACCATGAAAACCTGGAAAATATTTCACAATTTTTAAACATTTCAACGATTTTCTCAGGCATGGCGTCTAAAATATGCAAGCATCATTTTAATTGATTAACCAGTTTCACACTTCGTTGGCTAATCTCAGATTTTCAAGCAAAATAAAGCTAAATTGGAGACAATATTTAAGAATATGGCCTAAGTAGTACATGACTTTTCAAGAAACCTGATCGATTTCAGTTAAACCACTTCACAAGAACAGTAGATATAGGCATTACCACTGTAAATATTTCCTAATTGAAATTCAAATATCCCTTACAAAATTAGCAAGTATAAATGAATGCATTTTCTCCAAGAGTCCAACAGGTGACGGCTAATCTTTTTACATAAAGATGTAAAAGCAGACTTCTTAATTCAAAAGCTTCCGTAAACCTACCCAAGGCACATTTTTTGTAGCGGTTCAGTGCAAATCTAATGGTTGAGACGGATATTCGGACGTTGATAAAATTAAACAAGGCATAAAGGCCTCATATTCTAATAGGATTTAAGATGTACAACTAAAGCTGAAAATGCAGCCACGACAAACGATCGTGAATTTAGAATTAACCGAATCCACATCACTTGCAAAAAATTTGTTTTCTACTACGATGCGCTAAAAGCAACGCAACACTTCCTAAAACAGGAAAAGAATTCGCAACGACATTCTAAGAATGGTTACATCATAGGTAAAACAATTGATAGTTAATATTTCTCGAGGATAAATTCGATGTGCATTGCTGACACGCAACATGGCAAACGTTGAGTAAAATGGTTGAAAACTCACATGTAAGCATCACAACCCTGACATGAAAATCCACACCGACAGTTGGGTCGGAGTTTTCGATAAATTGCCCTTCCGTAAACTGCCGCAAAAGCGAGGATTTTCCAACAGTGCTGTCGCCGATTAAAATAATTCTGAACTGGTAAAAATATTTTGGTTTGAAGCGGGCAGCGTCTGCAGATCTTTGACGACTCATCTTCAGACTTGTGAAATCCTCAGTACTTTGTAGAATTTTATTATTATGTGGCCATGTGTATTTCAACAGGCCGTGGGGAAATTGTTTTCAGTTCAAATCTGTAAAATTCTGCAACGAAAATAAACCAAAACGATTAATTACATTATCGTTAAGCACAAACTAACTTCCTTTGACTAAAATCAAGTACAAAACAAGATGTACAAGGTGGAAACAGATCTGTACTACCAAATGTTGAAGTAGTACGTCGTAAAATATTCAATGTGGATCTATTATGACAACCGAGAAGGCATGGACGTAAAAACATTCTCATAAATTGCTTACCTAAGTAAAAGTATGGGTAACATCGAATACCTTGGAAAGTGAAACCCTGCGAACTATCTTTACGCTTCCACGAAAATAACTTTACCGTCAGCGTTCGCTTTATCATAACAACCCCGCAGACAGTTATTCCAAATATGGTCATTATGCCCATAAATATAATTTGACAAGATGGCGGACGAACAAGTGGAACGCAGTTACATCCGTCCACTTTTTGAGCGCATTTTTACGCGGTGAGTGACACTTATGATGTTTGAATTATTCCCTTGATTTTGTGAAAAAATTCAGCGATAATTTTTCTGTAATAAGGCTATTATATGCTAATCGAGCCAGAGAGAGACCTGTTCAGCGACTCTGTCTTTTTAAGTTGTTTTAGTCTATCTTGAAAGACATCTCTCTCTTAAGATTGTTTTAATTTTAGCCATTTTGTCTGAGGGAGAGTAGTTATGAGAAGGACTGTTGTGGTCACCGAAGTTTAACCAACGGGGTGTTAAGCCAAAGCTATCATCAGAATTAAGTCAAAAATTGTCTATCAGTGGTATATTATAAGTCTGCTTTATGTAAACTGATTGGCAGTTTTGCTGTGATCTCATTGGCTGTAAGACCTAAGTAGCATAAGTTGGTCATGGTTGATCAGTTTTGATCTGTTAGCTGTCATTGAAAATTGCCACCACACCATGCATACAATATGACTTCTTAGAACAGATGTGTGAGTAAAAAAGTGAACACTAATAACTGGACCCTACTAGTCACAAGGGACTTGTGCTTCTTGAATTTTGACTATTGTATGCTTCACTTTAGGAGGTTCCTTGGAATTCTTGCCCTTGGTCAATTGTTGTCATGGCTCGTTTGTGGTACCGGTGTATTTAGTCAGCTCTTGGCATCTGATTATGGCATTGAGATTCCAACAACACAAAGTTTCTTGAACTATTTATTATTAGGACTTATACACACAACCACACTGGCCTGTCATCCTATGGAATTTAAAAAGAGACTTACTGAAACAGGATGGAAATATTTTTTAATTTCACTCTGTGATGTTGAGGCAAATTATTTGGTTGTTAAAGCTTATCAGTACACAAATTTAACCAGCATTCAGGTGAGTCACCATCAAAAATAAGAAAATTAAACTTAATATTACAAACATAAATATTAGTAAGTGTAGGGACATTATTGTTTTGATAGTTTCTAGGAAACTAACTTGTTAACTCAGGCATCATTGTTGAATACACCAATAAGGCATATACTTCTACAGGGATAAATTGATGCTAATATTATTGCTAAACACCAAGTTTATCTTACTTCAAAGTGCCTGCTCTTCTGTGTCAAGGGCAAAGCTCTATCAATTGCTAAAGGGTCTACACTGGTATAGCATTTTCTCAGCATTAATTTTTTTATGGGTTTTGCTATTCCTCCCACCTCACTTGATTATGCTGGTCCATTACTAGTTGCTCCCTCCATTTCACAGTTAACCAACATCCATCTATAACTCAGGCTAGAGTGAGGTTCATCAAGATTTCATTGTCTTTCCCAGGAACATGACACCTCTGTCAGAACTCAAACTTGGATCTAACTTCCGCTGGAGTACAACATGCTAAACACTATATCATTGTATTTCCTTCCTTTGTAATAAACAATGGCTTATTACAATCAGCTTATTCATATGGTTTGAGGACATTTTTTCAAGTAGATCAATTGACTCTTTCTATTTTTGACAGGTCTTGGACTGTTTCTCATTAGTATCAGTTTTAGTTCTATCTTGGATATTCTTAAAAGTACGCTATCAGTTTGTCCATTACTCTGGTGTACTCATCTGTTTAGCTGGCATCACTTGTCTTGTCATAGCAGATTACTTTGGTTCTCGCTATTATGGTCCAGGTGAGTAAAACTCAGAAATAAAAAAATTTGTAAATTTATGTTTATCAGCCCAAATACAGTCCAATTATACTTTCAATTCTACGAGTGAACATTAAATGAATTCTCTTCACTTTGCACTTTTAGTAATTGATACTTTTAATCAGACAGGTGAGAAAAAAATTATTAAGTAGACACTTATCAAAAAAGATATTGTCTTGAAGAAACACCAAAGTGTCAGAAATAGGTAACTAGAGAAAGTCATCATTTGGGAGAATAAGCTTTCCAATCTTTAGGGTAAATAAGTGTGAAAAAAAAGATCTAAAGAAGAATTTGTGGGCAGGCTTTTTTAATAGGTTTGGGTATGTGTGTCTCACTAATTTGCAGGTAATTTATTGAATTGCAATGCTTATTATAGTGCTGTCCATTTCTTTAAATTCTTTTTAATTCTTCTTCTCCATCCTTCCTTAAATTTTTCTCCAAAGGTTTGTTTTCCTTCTCTTGCAGAAGGCAAAATGATTCATTTGGTTCAGTTTAATTCCTTTTTACACATTTTCATTTGATTTGCAGTAAAAATTTTCAGCAAATCTGTTAACCAATGACCAAAAATTCTTGATGTCATGTTGTATTACACACTGTATATTGATGTCTCTAATCAATATTATTTAGATTCCAAGTTGTATCAACTGCCTAAATGTAAATGATTAAGAGGCTGATTTTCTTTAATTGATAATTTCCCTTATGATATTGCTCCTTTACAGGTAAAAATCAAGCCATAGGAGATGTTCTGGTGTTGTGTGGAGCCATCATGTATGGAATTTCGAATGTTGCAGAGGAGTTTGTAGTAAAGAACTTTAGTAGAGTTGAATTTCTTGGCATGATTGGACTCTTTGGGAGTTTTATCTCAGCAATTCAGATGTGAGTTTTATGCTATGAATTAATGATGATGATGATTATTATTATTATTATTATTATTACATTTTTTTGAACATGTTTGTTACTAGTTCTGGACTGTAAAGGGGCCAACCTCATTTTGTGGTGGCAAAGGCCTCAAAGGGAATCTCCATTATTTTTGTTCTGCCAAACATGCATTTATTTATATGGTCAGCTTATTGTAACATTTCTTCTTAATATATTTTTCTCTCATCAGGATGATTCTTGAAAGAAATCAACTGTCAGCCATTGAATGGGATTATAAAATTGGTTGGTTGATTGAGCTTTTTTTAACTACTTGTCTTTTGTAACAATTATATTAAATTGGTTAAAAAGATGAAATGTTATGAAACACTGATTGCTCTAAAATATTTCCTTTGTGTTATAATATATAATTATTTTATTGTAGATTACTTAGCATTTGAATGCCATTAGTTAATTAATCAAGCCCTAAATTCCTTTTCAGTTTTATACTTCATTGGGTTTGGACTTTGTTTGTTTCTGCTGTATAACCTGGTACCTGTTGCTATAAAGTTCAGCAGTGCCACAGTTGTAAACTTGTCCCTACTGACAGCAGACTTTTACAGCTTACTCTGTGGATTATTTCTGTTCCATTACAAGGTGAGTCACTTATCTCTTAATATTCACTTGACTGACCTTCCACATCGTTTATGAATAATTCCAGAGCACAAGCCAGGAAAGGGCTGTAGGGGATTTGCCAAACTTGAATGCATAGACGAAGGGGGAAGAGGAAGCAAAAACATATTGTTTCCCATGCTCCAGACTCACTACATGCTTCACCCTCACTTCATACTTAACTGTTGGGTAGTGACATAGCTGTGAAAATAGCAAGATTGATTTCAGACAGACTTTCTTCTTACTTCTTGATCATTATCTTGTAAATTACTCAGGGGAAATCCAAGGGTATAATATAAGGTTAACCCCTGTTGTGGACTGTTTATTCTCATCTCATGTCTACTGGATAAAGTATGGATATTTTAAGGAGATGAAATATGTAAACAAGTCAAGGATGGCTGATAGCAGTTCTTTAGAAAACATTTTATGACAGAATTCTCATCATATTGTCTTTGTTTCAGTTCTCAGCACTGTACCTTGGATCTTTAGCATTAGTATTATTGGGCGTCATTGTTTACAACCTTAAACCCACACCCAGTCATCCTAGCTCTACTATTACCCAGTTCCCCTCCTACAGACAACTCGAAGAAGACTCACAGCAAACAGACGACAATTCATCTTCTTCATCATGTTGTTGTCAAGAATTACAAACTGGTCAAGTTGATACTGACAATGTATAAAAAGTGATCATTGGCAGCCAAGAAATTATTTGTTGATATTTAATGTATGAAATTTTATATACATGATATATTTAACGTGTTTCAATGTAATAGAAGTAAAGACACTTTTTTAAAAATTTTTTTATTGCCCGCACACCAAAAAATTGGAAGAGAATTGATAATTATGTTCATTTTGAGACCTATAACTTTGATTGAAAGGTTTTTAGTTTCACTTTTTTTCTGGAAACAATCTTTAGGTCGTAAGTCATGAACATCGACTGAGTTATAGGAAAAGCTAACGGAAAGTCACGGAATAGTATAAGTTTGAAAAAGAACTGGAGCTTGGCTGTAATGAAGCTAGCTGTGTTAAGTTTTGTTAATCTAGCTTAAATACTCTTCTAATCATTAATTAAGATAGGAATCAATTTCACTGGCGTGAAGACACATTAACTACATATTCAATACGCTTCTTCTGTCTATATACGTCAAACTACTTGTTCCTGTCATGCATTCCTACGACATCAAATACCGTTGTTGTATCATTGAGTTTGATAAAATGGCTTTGCTTTTGTTCTACAAAGAATGCACACTTTCCATCGTTAAAAAGTACATGTAGGAATTTCAGAAAATTCAAAATAAAACATGAATAGGGAAGGACAGTAACCAAATGACTTGGCCAGAATTGAGAGGAACCGACAAGTCGTAAGAGATTCAATCTCACCACAACCGCAAATACCCAAAATTCTCAGACATATTTCCCTCCTTTTCAGACTTCCGTTTTTGACTCATTTCCAACCACTTTACGTCAGTCTTTTTTTTAATTCTAATATTTTTCTTCAAAAAACTTTACCGCTCAAAGGCCGCCGATCAAGAGTTGAATCGTAAATACGTCTTAATTGTTTTTGTAAATTGTCAACATTCCCGCAGTTGATATCAGTTAATAAACCTCGGGCTGATAATTTCGAAGTCAGCTTTGTTCAGCAATTTCTGAAGAGGCTTTTCGCTGACCATCTGTTAAACTCAACTGAGAGGTTGAAGCCCCCGACTAATGTATCGATAAAGACCATTTGATCGTCAAAGGTGGCTGAGGTTTGAGGCTTCGACCTTCTCTAACCAGGAAATTTAACTTGCAAATGATCCGGTGAAAATAGGAACTGCTGATTTCACGAAGTAATTGTTCACTCACGGAAATTTATTAAGGCGTGCTGAGTTCTTATGGTTAACAGTTCAACTATATCTAGAGCTGTATCGTATACTGTTTTTTCCACTTGTATTTTGTCGATGAAATGGTCTTTTTTTAGAGTGACTGCCTAACGAGAAAAAACCACCACACCTAAATGTCACTAATAACGCATGATCAACGAAAACTTTTTCCATGAATTGCGGAAAACATAGCTTTACTGCATTGCCACTGCATTGCTCAAGCTCTTTCTTAGAAGAGTAAGGTATCACAGGAGTAAAAGAGGGGGGGAAGAAAGGGTTCGTTTTGGACTTTTGATGCACTCAGTTGACCTCATCGAGACCGTCGTTCAAATCAATGAGCTAATTAGGACCAATTAGGGACCAGAATATCTGGAGTGCGGTTTTGACCATAAAATAGGTAACGTGCTGTTTTAAAGCTTTACTCTAAGGATCGCAATCATTGACTTAAAAAATTCCAAAGGGAAACTAGCGACATTAAGATATCGCGTGACGGAAAGAAAAAAAATGTCATGGTTTATGATTTCCCAACACGTTTACATTCATTCAAGACCTACCAAAATCTCTTTAAAAAGTATTCGGAGGGCAG
This sequence comes from Pocillopora damicornis, assembly GCF_964200805.1. Classification (NCBI taxonomy): domain Eukaryota; kingdom Metazoa; phylum Cnidaria; class Anthozoa; order Scleractinia; family Pocilloporidae; genus Pocillopora; species Pocillopora damicornis. Next base: position 23,544,778 of record NC_142677.1, read on the forward strand.
AGCGGAAGGGAACGCCATTTTTAGCATTTCGTGCCAACGTCATTTTCCTTGCCTAATTAAAAACGGAAAAAAGCATTGATTAACGATCACGCATCGCAGACTTCAATTTTATAATGTAACGAAATCACTCATAGGTAAAATCTTCTTAATTTCAAATCTATTGCTGTTCAACATGCACGTGCATTTTTTTCGTCACATGGAATTGAAGAAATTGCAGTCCACTAACGAAGTTTTGACGTGCTTAGATCATGTCAAACTTTACTCTGTAAACTCAATCAACTATCAAACAATCGACAATTTAATTTATGATCATATGTGTACCGTTGAGAGGCAATCATTAATTATATTGGCCCTAAACAACTGATTCCACTGTATTTTCGTGTGGACAAGCACGACAAAGATAGATCAATGTCGTTGGTCAAATGATCAGTTTTTTTTTTCAAGCTGATCAAAGGGCGAGGTTGCTTCATAATTTGCGAAAATATTCGGATGCCTACGGTAGATGTAGGCCTCTTTCTTCAAATATGTTGTTGATGTTTGATATCAAAACAGGATCATTTCGAAACAGGGCGAGGCATAAAACTATGTGCGTTTCGTAACGGTAGCTGGCACCTTAAATCATTTTTTTAATAAACAGTGGTGCTGGATATTCAACAGTTTCTTCATATGGGCGTTTCTTCAGGAAAGGAAATGGATTGATAAACGGCATTCACAGCTCAAGACCCGACGAGCAGGTGAAGATTATGTTGCGTAAAAGTGATCACGTCGAAAATATCAAAGTTTGTTTGGAAACCATGATTGATTACACGCTTTCATGGGTTAGGAATTTCGGAGTGAGTTGAAAACCAAGGAAATTGGCTGAAAGTTCACCACAAAACTGTTAAGTAAAAAACGGATAGACGGTAATAAAAGGCAGAAGCATTTCGAGAAAAACAAGTTATCCAAGGCCGTTAGTTTCCTATGGCACTCTCAAATACAAACTCTTCAATATTTTCCGTAGCTGCTTAGTATGTAATCGACGTGGGTGTTCGCTGACTCACCTTGAGAAAGCCAGCGGATGAATGAGCGGCAAAGCGTTTAATTTCCTTAGCATCTACCGGACAAACCATCCAAGATATTGCTGAGTATATGTAGTGTTACGTAAAGGGACCGACCTGAAATACCAGAGCCGTGAGTGTCTGGTGTCTAAACAAACGAATGTCGAGAAAAAGTGATTATTGTGAATAAGTGTTCCAAAGAATAGTCTTTCATGGAGTGATGTACTTCGCTGCACCAACCGTAAAGTATGAGAGCTGAACAATAGGAGCAATGTTATGTCTACCTTGCATTGAAAATGAATGATTGTTTTACGAAAACGTCTGCCTTGAACTAAAAGTCATGCATACCGTTAGAAAATAAATAACCAGCCTTTGACCAGAGAATTGCATATGTAAACAGAATTCCTGCAAAGGATCCACTGATCAGTTGTTTTCAACCTTTAACTGAGTTAGAGCAAATTTTCAGTTTACTTCTTAAACGGTTCACCCTCACCGATCTTGACGCTAATTAGTGAATGAGACGTAACTTCTATTGTTACTGAAGTGTTCCACCTAAGCGGTTATTAAGTTTGGTGAAGAACCTCTTCGTGTCTACCATAAAATAAAATTAAATATTCAGAGATCACTTTTCCAACTTTACAGGCCATGAAAGAGTAAGGCACCTTGAAGACCAGAGTGATAAAACTCTCCTGGTTAGCAATATGTTGAACGCATCATCCAGGGGGGTCTTTTTGTATTTCTGATTAGCCGATAATTGTCTTAATACACCTGAGAAAATTGAATAAGTAAAGACGATCGTTACGTTGGCTTAAGCAATTGGTAATTGTTATGATTTGAAAAGAATAAAGGCAATTATTTATATCGTTGTTATTTATAATTTGAGCAAGAGTAATTGAATTCGGACAACCTCTCGGAAAGTCCGTCTTAAATCACGAAATAATTGAGCAACTCCATGCAGTTATTGGTCAAAATGTGTCTCGTTTTTTAAAGTGGTGAGATCATAGAAAACTAAAAGTTTCAAAAGCAGAAGAATGCTTATTCTATCGGTTTACCAGCATGAACAACCCTCTTAGGCTAGTTGGGCGGACACCTAACTCCGATATGAATAACCCACATTTCGGCTCTTGTTCTACAAACCTTGCATTTTGCTCCGTGTAACAACATCTGGCGTGGGTTCCAACACCGGTAAACCTACAGAACGTGAGAGCTCTACTCTCATGCGTTTTGGACAATCAATATAACTGTACTTCTGTGCCCAAAGTTAAAAAAAAACCCTTTCTTTTCTTTGAATGGAGTTCCAACAGCATAATAACACAGAGAACAAGAAATTGCATTATTTAAACAGTAGATATATTTTTGATATCTTTAATTACTAGAGGAATGGTCATCATTTAACATAATTTTTCCCACGAAAAAAATTTGATAACATCACGATGTCCTCTTCAAAGTTGTTTGAAAGAGCCACTATCTTGGAAGGTGATGACGTTTTCCTTAAGTTGCAAATATTTAGCTAATATTGAGTAATTTCACCAGTACAATTTAATAAAAAAAAGCGAAAGAAATCCACAACATTCAAATCCACAGGAAACAGAATTATGCAACATGACAACACTAGATCATTAAGAAAAATTGATATTCCCATGAAATATTCGCTTGTATCTATTATTAAAACGCGTACGTTCGCGGAAAGGAAGATAAAAAGACGAGTGCAGCAATACTGGCCGGTTATTGGACAGAAAGAGTAAATGACAGATTTTGAGTGCTTGCGGGTCGGTTCAATATAAAAGTAGACTAGAATAAAATGTGACCCATTTATTACTTCAGTAGAGCTTGTAGATATTAGACGAAAGTTGCCGTCTTGGCAGAAATTCAGCATGGCGAGGAAAAGTAAGATGTTTTTATTTATCGCAGAATAACTTGGCTGGATTTATAAACAAGCTTCACATATACAAGGCGTAAAGTGCAGGTTTTTAGGGCATGATTTTAACGCCTTTCTGTGTTTTTTAACCTCTTAGTTGTTGGCGCTGCTCTGATCCTTGTGGTTTTGTGTGTTAGCGGAGAAGTAGGAGGTGAGTACATGCTTTTATAAAAGTTATAGTTTTATCCTATTTCTGAGTTCATTTAGTCTGTTAACTCACTCGCAAGTTTTTTGGTTTTGTATGATGCTGTCGTGTACCAGTTGCCTGGAAACTGGCTTGGCGAAAAAGTTAAATTTCAAAGTCGTATCTATTCAAGGATATTACCTCCCTGAGAGTGAACTAAATATGCGGTGAGAATTTGGGTTTCTAAAGAGACTGTTTTGTAGCATCGGCGGGGCAACTAAAATAACAGATTTATCATTGACCTCTTAGATAAGTTAATTATAACTAGAAAAAAGTCTTTTTCAGCTTCAAGTGTTTTTGTAAAGGCGCAAATTGAAAACGCATACAGCAAATTCAGGACGAGATATGATCATTGCACTCGTGACAAGAACTTTGTTCGCTCTTAAGTTATGGAAACGTTTTTTCTCCTGGAGCCATTAACCACCTTCAGATGCCGATTTCTATCATAGTTTCAGGTTGTAGATAAAATTAGAACTAATAACGAATTGGTTCAGTTCCTGCAATAAGGCAAATATTTAATCCTAGAATGAAATCAGTCTTTTATTGATCAACTCATGAAGGTTATTATGATATCGTCATTTTTGTCCAATGGACTTCGATGGACTTTCGCGGCCCAGTTTGGGAAAGTGAATCTAGCAACTTGAATTTGATGCCTCCCTCTTTGGTAAATACGACAAAAGCTTGGCAAACTTCTTTATCCCTTCTTTGAAAGATATGATAAACCAAAAAGTAACAACGAAATAAACAGTCTTCTAGTATTTGTATTGTTCAGCCATGAAGGGTGCTAATATCAATTGTCTTTCCAATGAATTATATACCAAAAATACTCTTTGAATAAAAAAATGCCTGTGTGTTTCTGGTGTGTTTTTGAAGTTTTTAAATCGATTTATGATATTATGTTAGAGGGGTTTTTTTGCAACATTACCTCGATCAGGTTGAAAAGTTTAAAAAGTTGAAAGAGTATACAATTAGAAACTCATTGAGAGGTGAAATTAACTTTTCTTTTGTTAGTGGTTTTGGAAACTTCTGGAACGTCGCTTCCGTTAAACTCATATAGCTTCGTCTTATTGATTAAAAAAAACTACACGGGTGTTTCCTTTCAATATCTGAGAGTGGAAATCCCTTTGACTGTTGTTGCTCGATTTGGAACCACCGCCGGAAATAGAAGTTAAGCTTATTTTTAACAGAAGTGCCGCGGTAAACCACAATTGTGACTCAGTCACTAGTCAGAAATGCTATCCTGAAGCCCAGTCAAAGCTTCACGTGACAAGGAAAAGAAATAAATGATGATGTACACTTTGGTATGCAACTAAATACTAGTAACTTTAAAGATATGGTGGAAATTAAGTCTAACAGTGCATGGAATGACGTGCAATCACTGATAAAGGAAGTTGCTATTCATAGAAGGATAGGGGAACATAATCTGATGTTTTATCAGTGGAAACTAAAATAATTTAGCTTACCCAAATTCCGCACAATATGACAACAAACAACAACTTGGAAGGCTAATAAGGTCATTCTGGGATCAAAATAATTTCCAAGTTACATTAATAATTTTTTTAACTGCTAGATCGGTTCTGTCCTGGTGCAGTAAATCCTACAATTATTTCGAAACAGTTTCCTTTTTTATCACCAGCGGATTGACAGTATATATACTTGATGTATGTTCGATAAGTTCATGTTTCAATTCATTTTTAGTGTATGAAGACGAAATAACTCAGTCATGAAAAGTCATGCATTCTGTTTCGTTAGAGCTGTTGTGATGAGTGTCAAACTGCACACAGCTAGATACTACGCATGCTCTGTTACTAGACTCCGAGACATTGGTAAAGCTACGTATTATTTTGAACACTACAGGTAATATGTTTCACCTTTAAAATCAATTTGAATATTTTTCTTCACAAAAGTATTCTTTTGAAAAAGGCATCGTGAAGTCACCAGGTCAAGCGTGCTTTCTTTTCATAAAAGGTCTCATATTGTTGTAATTAATAATATTTGATTGTGAACGTGTCCTGGTCACGTGCAAAATTTATGAGCAGTGAAAATGTCTTCCTATGAGCGAAATATCGCTTGGAAACACTGAATCAGCGTCAATGGTTTTCGAAGTTTTCAAGGATGTGTCTGGGTGTGGCGATAGACAACTATCGCCATCTGAAAATAGGTTGAACTTTGGAGAAAATTATAATGAAAAATATGCTACTCACTCTCCTTGGCGTTTGAACTGCCTTATATTGGCCAAGTTTCTCGAGCCTGGCACATTTTTGTGCCGTCTTTGATGTCATAACTCTTATTAAGATAAACATACTAGAGTTTAGTGCTAGCCACTCCTCCAAGACGTCAGTGAAACAGATATAGCTGGCGTTGTTATGGTAGAAGACAGCCAAGACTTTCTTCTTGTCACGAATACATGAACTCTGATCCGTGTTCAATTTCAACCATCTCATTTTTTCATGAAATGAAAATAGCAAATTTGAAGGCTGAAGTGTCTCAATTTATGACAACAATTCCCTTGTCTTGCTTCAATCATAACATAACCCACTTATGATTTTCAGTTCTGGGGCAAAACATTCCTTTTTCCCCGGGCCACCTACTAAAACCGGATTGAACTGAAAAGATAGATAGAGCATTTTTCAATTGAGTATCGAAAATGATCCTGCATTGCTTTGGTTTTGCTTTACTTTGATCTTGCACCACAATCTCAACCAATCAAACTGTAACCAAGGAAAGTATAGCCAATCCCGACTTGGTCACTCGCGTTTTCTCACGTCTCAACCAGGCTATCTGTTTTTACGTTAAGTTCTCACTGGTTTCATGATGACGGAAACCTTTGCTCTAAGTGGTAGTTGTGACTAATTTGGTCTTGGTTTTTTGAAACTTGATCAGTTGAAAACTGCTCTATATGCGGTGAACTCTTTAGAGTAAAAGTTACTGCATGATGCTTCTTGGACCGGCAATGATTAACAACAAGAAAATAGTGACTCTTTTTAAACCCGCTAGTGCGTGGAGAGATATGGGTTTTGGCTGGGCTTACTTTATATGTTTTGAGCTCTGTTAACCATGCTCTATGACTGATTCATCCTTTCCTTTCCTTTCCCAGCAAATTTATGCAGTAAGAAGTTAGACATCATAATAGCAGCAGATGTGTCTGGCAGCATGGACGACAATCAATTCACACAACTACAGACATTTCTGTCGACGTTAGTGGATAACATCAAAATCTCCAAAACATCTGGTGCGCGGGTCATCGTCTTAGCCTTTGATGACCAGATTAACAGTCTGGCATCAAGCTTCAGTGATAAAGTAACAACATCTCGATCTGGGATTAAGACACAGATTAACGGCTTACAATTTACGGCTGGTTCTACAGTGATAGATACAGTAATAGAAGAAGCTAAGGATTTACTTAGCTCCGCAAACCGTGATACAGCACAAAAAGTAGTCGTTTTTGTAACTGATGGTGTTAATTTTAATGGAACTGATTCACTTGTTCTCCCCGCTCAAGAATTGAGAGATGTGAGTATAGTAGAGGAAATGATTAGTAATGTTGTAGTGTTTACTAGCCCAGTTGTAACATTGCAAATCGTACTGAATTCCATATTCCACTTGTTCGGATTCCGGATTCCATTCCATTCCTTTCAATCTTTAAAATTCATTTGATTTCGTATTAATTCAGTTCCAATCTAAGTTCACGTAAACTTTAAATTTCAATCTTTATTTATAACAAAAAACTCGTTCCTAATGGAGGAGATATGGAGAGAGAATAAGAGCAAGGATGACTATAAAAAAGGATCGCAGCTATGGATTCCGGATTCTAAGCGAAAAAAGTGTCTAGAATTGGACTCCTGATTGCCTTTCATGGCGTAATAGTGGCTGTCAGTCGTTAATCGCGAAGCTTCGACTGTTGCACGGCCGTTCAACACTGTTGAACGATAAATTCAAATCATTACAAGTCTTTCAGTCAGTGTTTGCAATATCTCGATTTGCTCTTAATAATAAGGAGCAATTTTTAGCTGACTACCGAACTCGAGAATAATGCGTGATGACATTGGTCTGGAAAAACCCGCACACCTCCTATCAAATGCAAAATCAAAACAATGAGAAAATTGAACGAACGCGTCTCCTAGTGCTTCAGGAAATTTACATACTACTCTCTCAATTGTTGTTGGTCCTAATGAGATTTCCGTTTTTGATTCACAAATACTAGATTAACAAATCTAACCTGTCTTAGTTCTAAAATGATATCTGTTTAATTCCTCCCAGACTTTCAATGCAAGAGTTATCGGCCTAGGAATAGGCGAAGCTAACTCAATCAACATCCCTGGGCTTCGAATACTTGCCGGGCAAAATGACCGCGTTCTTATTCTGACGTTCGAGCCCAGTTCAGGAGGCAAGTGCTGTGAAGACGATGAAGACGACGACCGCAAACGTCGTCGTCGTGATGAAGATGACGAATGTGATGACCGCCGTCGGCGTCGACGTCGCGATGAAGATGATGGCGGGTGTAGCAGTGGTGTTAGTAACGAGCTCAAAAATGTTATAAAGCTAATTTGTTACGGCTGACCATGAAAAGAGATACAGAAGTAACTCAGCTTGGCTGATAATTCTACAGAACAACGCGAAACGACATAGAACATATTTCATGATGTTTTTTTTGCTCCAAATGTCACAAGAGTGAGTTTATGGATGTTTTCATTCGAGACTGTTTCACTATCAACACCACTCACTCCTTCTAATGGGCAAACTGTAGATAAATAACGTGAAAAAAAGTTGTCAAAAATTGCCAGAGCCTGCGGTTGTAATAACTCCTGACCTTAGCATTCAGTTGATTAATATCATATGTTTAGCGGAGTAAATTGTTGAGATAAGTTTAGTATTTATTTATATAAAAAAAAGGCCCAACACTGCATTAGATATGTAAGAATAACATTGCATTCATTAGCTTTTAGCGCGTCTTTAGGAACATCGACCAGTTGGACCTGTTACTATCTGGAACGCTGGATATTGAATTATTTATCATTATGATATTTGACAAATCCAAGTTTAGCTTGGACGAAAAAAATCATGTATGATGCAGATTAACTCGACTGTTAAGATTAGTACTCTTTGAAAGGAAATGTTATGAAGTCGAATTGAGCGAGAGGTAAATTTGTCACGTTGAAGAGTCTTGATCATGCGTGAAGTCAGTGATAGCAGAGTGCTGTGATAGACTGCTACTTCAAATAAAACCGGTTCTCTCTTCAAAAGAATTAAATTTTCTTGTTTGCCATTCCTGTTCAGTGACCTGAGCTCTTTGATTCATTTCATTCTTTGTAAAGAGCACTCGTGCCTGAGAACAAAAACAGTCTGAAACCACAACAACAATAAACACATTCGGAAAGACCGTTATCACGGCATAGCGGGATTCAAAATGATGGTTAAGCGAGATTTGAGGGCGCCTATCGTGTATTCTTTAAATGTAAGTTTCTTTATTTGGACTCTCTTCACTGTGCCCTGTTTGAACTCTCATGAAATTTTGTATTCAAAAGTATATTCTTGTAAGCGACCACGGACATAACTAGATCGAGTCACGATTTAGGATGTTCCTTCATTTCTAAATTTCATCTCTATGCGGCTAGCTCAAGCTAATCAAACTTTTTCCGCGTCCCATGGTTGTCCACGGGAAATTACATGTCACGAGTTAAAATTTGTTCCAAGCAAACTGCCCCTCCTCTCTGAACCCAATCAACCTTCAGTATGGGTCTGTTTGCCTCATTGATATATACTGGCGTAATCTAGTCCTTGCAGACATATCAAAAATGCTCGATTGAAATGCAGGGCCGGATTAAAGTTAGAATCTTTCTTTCACGTTTGAGTTATTAGAACTACTTCCGAAAAGAAGAAGACGTTTATAATACGTTTTCACAGTTTTTGAGAAGGCGGAATCCAATTTTTTTTCATTGCACTGAAAACGGCTAAATGTCAGAAGAGTTTTGACGCTAATGCGTGGAATCTCTGACCAGACTAACTTGAACTGGGAGTATATAATTTGGATTATGTAGTCCTGCCTCACCCAAAAATTAAATCCAAATAATTCACCAGCAAACTGACATGAATATATCCCGACGTGCTTTCTTGTAATAACCTAAGGCAGCAGAAAACCATTGACTCTTACCTAATGACACCCTTCGAACGAAATTTTTATGACTGACTCTGTGTCTTCCTACGTAGCTTCAATAAGTCTGCAACACTAAAAACTTGAAAGGAGCTATTTACTTCGTGGAGTGCTTTAGCCGTAAGTAGCACTGGCTGTAGGCCGTAGGCTCCCTGACAACGAATGCTACGATACCCGCGAGGGCCTGAGCACAAAAATAACTCTTGTAACGCCTGGCAGTAAATCGTGTGAACAAATGTCAACATGGCTACCGGTGGAGGGCAAATTATTAACGGTAAAATTCAAGCAGTAGAGGAGGAGACACAGTATGGAAATCGAGCGCGAATTTTCCGGATAAACAAAGATCTTTTGGTGCTAAAGCTTTACTACTTTTTCGCATTTAGTGCGAAAGCTTGTATCCAACCATTCTTTCCGGTGTTTTTACGCCACGTGGGATTATCAGCTGAACAGACCGGTTATGTGATCGGACTGCAACCACTGGCAAATTTAATTGGAGCACCCATCGCTGGCGCTTTAGCGGATAAATATCGAAAACATAGAGTTGCAATGTTAATTATGTGTATCGTTTCTTCTGCTCTTCGATTTTCTTTGGTGTTTCTTCGACCCAACGAGGAACTAAACGCGGCGAAGAACTTTTGTAATAATAGCTCATTTTCTAACATAACTGGAAAGGAAAGGACCGTACTTAAAAAAAATTATTCTATGATTCAAGAGAATTATTCATCACCTTTTGTGGATAAAAACTGCACAGATGATTTCGTTGGAAATACAACAGATATCGTCAAAACTACAGCTAGTCGGGACAACTACAATATGTTTGTTCTTATATCTGTTCTTTCTTTTGTATGGTCGCTATTCGATGGCTCGAATTCCATGGCTGATGCAGCCACTGTTAAGTACTTGACAGATATTGGCAGAGGCGGTGACTATGGCAAGCAAAGGCTGTGGGGTGCTGTAGGATGGGGTAGCATTGCAGTTTTGTCAGGGCTCACAATTGATCAATCCTCCCAGAATTCAAATCAGAGTCAGTTTTTCATAGCATTCTGTGGTTTCCTGTTGTTTAGCATTGCAGCTTTTGTAACAGTGTTTAAGTTGCCATTGGAATACTTAGGGGGTGAATCCAAGCCTAAGATTTTCCAGAATGTGTTCATCATTCTCTCTGATTGTCGCATTTTGACATTTTTGGTGGGAATTCTCATCATGGGAGCATGTTTTTCAACAATTGGTGCCTTTTTGTTCTGGTTTATTCAGGACATGAATGGCAGCCATTTGTTAATGGGACTAACTCTTTGCATGACATGTGTCTCAGAAGTTCCTGTTATGTTTTTTTCTGGGAAGTTAATTAAATGTATTGGCCATCATGGTGTCCTATACCTAACATTTGTGTGTTATACAATTAGATACGTGTTGTACTCATTCCTTCACAATGCCTGGTATGTATTGGCTGTGGAACCTTTACATGGTGTGACATTTGGAGCAATGTGGGCAGCTACAACTTCCTATGGGGGTCTTATTTCACCTGAAGGGATGCGTGCAACAGTGATGGGTTTGGTTATGGCAACGCATTTTGGTCTGGGAAAACTTATTGCAGGCTTTGGTGGAGGGGCCATGTACAGTAGTTATGGACCAAGAATTCTTTTTAGAAGTCTGGCTGTAACAAGTGCTATCACATGCTTGCTGTTTGCTCTTTCACAGAGGTTGATTAAGAGGAAATCACAAGTGCATTATTCAAACTTTCACAATGATTCTCAAAATGACAGTACTTGGGATGCAGAGATGAAGGAGATAAATTTAGATTCAGGTGATGAACTTTGATTTTGATTTAGTTTTTTTGTATTCACTTTGTTGAAGTGTATTGTGGAAAGTTGTAAACAATAGTTGACTTTTTAACTTGGATAAATTAACCAGAAACAACGTTCAAGAGGCTGTTATGTTAAGGATCTAATTTCAGAAGGTTTACATGTAAGTGTAAGTGAAAAGTTAACAGAAAAGTGAGAGGATCATTTTGTATTGAGCAAGCTCAATTTGTGTTGAAGAGTGGAACAGCACTGTATGCAGTTTGGATTTGAATTTGAAAGGTAGAATCTTGACTGCTTTTGGTTATTGGGTACTTTTTAGTGTGGTTTGTCTCTGACACTGAAGGGTGATCCATGCAGGTGTTGTGGAATTTAGGTCATGAATTTTTTTTTTTATTATTCTGATATATTCAAGTGAAAGGATTTGACCAATAAATTGTAAAATAAGGTTGTAGTGTGAGGAGCAGGGCTGGTTACTTTTACTTTGTGTCAATAAGAAAATTGTGTCATATTTTAAAAACTTAAAGGTCAAAGACACTGTGGATGTGTTGTGAAAGCTACTGGTACAATTTTGCCTGACCTAGATATTTTGGTAAATACTCTATTTCAAACAAGATATTGTTATTATTACAGTGTACATTAAAATATTATTAATTTTTTAGTGGGTGAAAGTAAAATTCAGTGAAAGATTTGACTAGAACACATTTTGTGCCAATAAATAATGTATTTAAAAAGAAATTATCACAACCTCTTGTGTACCATGTTATTGGTACAAGCTTGAATGGTTACTGCAGCTTAACTATATTTGAATCTCTCTTTATGATAAATAGTCAATATGCCCATTTTATATTTGATATATATATATATATGTTCCCATTCCTGTCTCCCTAATTTCATTGAAAAGTCTTGTCTTCCCTTAACTCAGACACTGCTGTACCATTAACCATCTTAGAATGTCTGCAAAATAATAAGAAGAGGTTGTTAATATGTTGCTGATCTGTTAAAGTTTTATTAATTCAACAGCATTTTTTTATTTATTATTTTAAACGTAGTTGTTGCTTGCACCACTAAGCCCCAACTGACAAAATGATACAAACAGTACTTACATTACAGATTTACAAAACTTTAAATGCTAATATTAATCACAAAAATGACATTACTTAGAGCACAATAATCTATTAACAATACACTATAGACTAAGAAACAAAATTACTTCACAGGCACTGTCAAATTTGCAATACATCATGCATTAATGATATTATACAAACACCAATGAAATACCTAGTGAGCTTTTGTTATCTTTACACGTGAAAAGATCGCTGTTGCTATGGTTTTTGTACTACTTTTAAAAAAATTAAAGTGACATGATCTAGTATTTCATTGGTGTTTATATAATAAATAGAATATTACATGGCTGTTTGGAGACAAAATTTTTTATGGGTTGAAAAAAATTCAAATTTGTACCTCCGCGCGGTCATTGTAAAATCCTCTATGTGTATATGCGTATAAGGATAAATTAGTGGAGGAGAACAAACAGCAACAGCCACAACAACATCAGAAGATTAAAATTAAACTAGGGGAAAGTTTGGAGAAATTTTCCATTTCATTTTTAACACTGTTATAAATTTTGAAATGATTTATAACAGCAGTTTTAATTTTGGAATGAACGTATCAAAGTAGTCAGCCACCTTGAGTTTCTGTATGGATTAAAACCCTTGCTTGTCTTGTCTTGATGGAAATTTTGCGGGGTTCAATATATGCGGCCTGTCGTCGATCCGCTAACGCGGAAACCCGTAGAAAGGAAAATCCCGCAAAATAAAACGCGCGTTACTCTCTTCAGAATAACTTGTGAAAAAAGGAAATTTTGAAACATTACCATGTTTTATGTGCTGGTGTTTTGTTCATAAACATAAAGTCGCAAGAGTTAGTTCTTGATAAGAAATTTCATAATAATTCGTTTCCACAAAACACAAAAAATCGCCAACGCGCGCAAAATAAAATTTCCCGCAACGTGTTCGTGCTAGTCGTCTACTTTCAGTTTGTCAATCCACACACCACGCCACTGTATAGGGGCAGTTACTTGAATTGCCAAAAACCAACATGATATAAATATAATACCTGTCTAATCGCACACTTTGCCCAGCACTTCTCGAATATGGTCGGCGAGATTTTCAAATCTGTCCACAAATACGTAATGGTCTTCCCCAGCCATAATTATAAGTTCTGCCAAATCCACTTCCCAACCAATACCGACTGCAACAATTTTTGCGTAGGATGATTTCTGGTAAAAAGCATTAAGGTTGACGTTAATAAGGCAGGGAAAAAATCCATATTAACTACGCTACACTCCATTACAAAGTGATTTCTTTCAAGGATGTCGTGAGGTCGGTAGATGAGTGTGCGCTTGGTTCTCTCACGTTGTAGAGCAACAGACTACCCTACCCGAAGCTGAGGGTTCAAGCTCCAGACTGGACCAACCCTCAGGGTATTCAACTAAAGAAAATGTGCTCTCCTTTCGATGACATCCGCAAATGGTTACACTTTCTAGTCCTTTAGGATTAGGATGATAGACTGTAGGCTCCGTCTTCTGTATCTTCTCTGTACTGGTTAGAAGGGCACGTTAAAGAACCCACATACTTCTCGCAAAGAGTAGGGCGTGTAGCTCCTGGTGTTACGGTCTGGCCTTGTTATTTTTTATACAGGCCCCCTTTGAAGCTGATCTGGGCCAGGCTGTCTAAATATTTCAAATAAAGTAATAAATAAACTGATCCTTTAGGTTGTTAGACCTTATCGGTAAATTCAGGGGGGGGGGCTCACTTTAGCGTAAGGCTATAGAAGGGATCCTTCAACAAAATAAGGGGGAGGAACAAACTTGGTCAATTGGAATTTCCGAGTTTACCTGGATGCTTTCCAATCTCATCGCTCTTCAAACCAGAGGTGAGGCCTTATGCACCTACGGACAGCCCTCCCCCCTTCCTTCTAAAAATACCTTTAGAGCAGCAACAGGTGGCTTCAAGTAATCCATGCCGCCGAAAGTCTTGCCATCAGTCAGCACTAAAACACACCGAGGTATGTCGTGGTAGTCACGAGCACCATTATTTGGCCTGTATAACCAATAGGCACCCCATAAAGCTTGGTCAGAACGGGTGGCTCCTGAGGGGTACGGCATGCTGTCAAGTTTCATATCAAGGACAGATGAGTTGTGGTATATTGTGTCGTTAAAGGTGAAATCCATGTAAACATGATGATCGTAGTGGAGGCAAGCGAAATGAGTACCGTTCGTGGAAACGTTGAAATAGTGTGTGAATTCTCTCAAGAATGACTTAACGAGCTGAAAAGATTTGTTTCCGATGCTCCCAGAAGCGTCGACAACAAAGGCAATGTCCAAGGGTTTTTTACAATCTGAAATATGGAGACAAAGTCGTGTTAATATAGAGCACATGCCCTAAAGGGTTTGATTTCCTCATAGCTTTTACATATAAGATGGACATTTGACCTATTCCTTGAGTCTGAATTCTTCCGAAATTCAGAACGTGACTAAATATGTTGTTTGGTATATTTGTATGAGGTAGATAATTTGGCTTCTTTGTCAAAGAGGATCTTATGGTGATTTTAATGTTACATTACCTAGAGGTATCTAAATTGACAGAAGATTCCATCTGAGATTGATTAGCAATGACAAGGGTATTTTCTAATTCGCTACTAACTTTTCCGTCGCGTATGCGTAAATTTCAGCATGGATTCATTCGTGTATAGCTGCATATGACTGGTATGGACGAAGTGAGTGTGCTCGTTGAAGAAAATGAAAATCGCTTTTCTGTGCATGGTGAAATAAATAATTCCTTACTTATGGTTGTATTTGCTTTAGTTGGCTTAGCTGTTGATACAGCTGTTATTGGCTGAGTTGTAACTGGTTTGCTCGTGGTTGCCTCTGTTGTTGGTTTAGCTGTGACTGCTCTAGTCGGAACTGGCTCTGCTGTGGTAGGCTTGGATGACACAGCCATGACAAAAAAATGAAGCAGCAAATACCAATATTGGTTAGAAGTCAATTAAAGGAGGGAGAAACTGAATAATAAAGCATAAACCAAAACAAGGACATCCCTGTTAATTAACAACTCCCCGTGATAAACATCCAACTCTTTAAATAATCAAACGGGGTAAGTTTCTTAAGAAACTGTGGTGCTTCGTCGTTGGGAGAGTACAACAGGTAATTTAGTGTTAACAACTGAGTTGAAAACGTAAATTGGCTACCGTGAAGAGTTTAAAGGCTGACGTTTCGAGCGTTTACCCTTCGTCAGAGCGATTGACGAAGGGCTAACGCTCTTACGAAGAGCTAACGCTCGAAACGTCAGCCTTTCAACTCTTTACGGTGGCCAATTTACGTTTTCAACTCAGTTGTTAACACTAAATCATCTGTAAATAATTAGTTTGATAGTTTAATCACGTGTATATCATAATTGAGCAGTTTTAAATTGAGCGTGGAAAAAAACCAAAACCAACATAATGCCAGTGACCTATCAGAATTAAGGTTTAGACTATCAGTAGCCAATAAGTACTCAAAGTAAGAGCAAGCAAACTATTTGAAGCGCGAGAAAACGCAAATAATCTAGTCGCGATTGTTTTTAGTTTTGAATCTGATTGGTAAAGAAGATGGCGGTAGTCTTCTTGGCCAATCACAGAGCAAAGCTAAGTAAAACCAAAGCAAACCCGCGTTAGTTTCGACACTCAATAGCTACAACAGTACTATCACTTGCTCTCGGGTGTCACCTTTTCTTCACAAGTGTGAATTCTGTACGTCTTATACTAAAAATAACAATCACACTGTTTATTAATCCATTTCCCACATTGAAAGTTCGTGGCTTCTCTTTCAGTCACACTTACTTCTTGTAATTCATAAATGAAGTTTGTCCAATGCTCTCCACTGCATATCCTGCGAGGGCCCATCTTTTGACACGTTCGGAATTTTAAGTCCATACAACTTCTTTTCTCTTTAAGCGGACGAGCGAAGTAGTCTCCTGCCCAGCATTCTCCATAATATTGAATTCCAATGTACTTGTAGCCCATCTCTTTGGCTTTTGTCGCACAACTACAAATTAAACTAATAACAAAAATAGAAAATAAAAACAACAGGTATAACCAAACAAAAAAAGAAAACGAACATACGAACGAGTATAAGAAACTAGGGTCCCAATCACTTAGCAAAATAAACAACAACTGTGCATTTAGAGACTAATGCTTTTTCGACTGGTCACGAGAGTGGGACAAAGGAAGTCTTCATTAGGAATTGAGGCTTACTCACTCTCAAAGGGGAAAATACAAAACGAGATATGGTAACATTTGAGCTCTGTCATAAAATTAAAAAATGCTTTCCACCTTGTCATAAGCGGCATACGAAGAAAAAATTCTAAAATTCTTCCTTCCCACGAGGAATCGAAAATATATATGTTTTTCAACTATTACAGGACTTGCACAGTTGTCCGAGACATAGTACCGCTGATTAACTAAATTGACTGAAAAATATTGTACTCTCCCAATGCATTCAAGATTTTGCCTGTGAATAAAAATGCCCGACTTCCTGTTTCAGTGTCCTAAAGTACACGCCCAAATGGAGCCCACTTTCAAAGTGAACTTTAATGGGGCACTCTCTGGAAGTATTGCATTGTTGCCAGGATACATAAAAGAGGTATTATCACTTTGAAACATAAGTGACATGTGACTACCTCGAGAAATTCTCAGCTTAATAATCGTTAAAATAATTCATATCATTTTTACCAACTGAAGATAGCTTTACTGCTCAAAATTTCTTTGTACTTCACCATCTGAGAGAAATGAAGCTTACTTAACTCAAGTTGTTGCAATTACCTGGGAAGCCACCTCGTATAGTTTTCCCAGAAGCCATCTATGCCACGTTGGTTCATGATGAGATTTGGAAGAACTCTCTGTACTCTATAGTCTTTATAACAGCCCATGGCTGTAGGACAACCTCGACCACGTGCTAAATAAAAAAAAAAAAGAACGTCCTTACATTGAGACATATCTTCCATGTCTTCCCCTTTTCTCAATATTACTTTTACGTTCAAATTATACTTCCAACCGTTTCAAATATAAAAATATTAGTGCCGTGACCGAACGCTTTTTTTTACTATAATGGTTTTTTTCCTTGTATCGACTTTATCTAGAAATCAAGTTAAAAGCTAAATAAAACACCTCTCATTCTTTTTAGTGTCAGCAAGATACTAGAACCTGATTTTTAGAGTTAGGAGGGTAAAAATATACGGCGTATTTTTAATTTTTTAATGCTCAGAAGCCGCCATGATCACACTGGAGAGATACTTCAGTGAAATAAGGCATATTATTGAAGAGAGATATCCGTAATTTTAAACTTTAGTTATCATAACTTAATACTCACCCTCGTGTGTAAAAGATGCGAATACGAAAACTATAACCCAGACCGGAATTGTGCCCATGATTTACAGTTCTATGCTAAAAGTGATGGTGCGCTACCAGTTGGTTTTCTAATGGTTGTTTGATTGAAAACTGTTAATAAATCCACTTAACGAATCGTCCATTAAGTGCTGAGTTTTATTATATAAAGGCCAAGAACAATGACGTGAATCATCACTAAGAAACCATGGGTTGTTTTTGAAACTCTCGCTCTTGATAACAACGGTGGAAAGCCTTAAAATCATGGGCGAATCGTAATGGTAGCGGGGGAGTTTACATTGTAGCAAGCTTACTTCAGATTTACGCTTGAGTTTTGACGTAAATGGTTGTGACTTAAAAATTATCAGTATACCCAGTTAAACGATGCAGAAGATAAATCTCATCTCAAGCTATTTGAGTTCAGGTTTCAAAGTATGGTAGCATTTTTTCTAGCGGCCGTACATAGCATGTTTGGAAAAAGTCTAAATGTTTTATTTCCATCTATTTCTTCTGTAAAACGTAATTTAGGTTCCTAATAGTTCACCAAAAAATATATTGGGTAAAAATGAGATTGTTGTATCATAAAACTCTATTTATAACTGCTCTAATGGTGCTAATAGTTTACTTGTTACACATTTTTATCTTTCGGAGATTTCCAAAAACTGTTGACTAGTTTCCAAACATTTTTCTACACAAGTTAGTAGTGTTTATCGGAATAAACATTTGAAAAGCTCTAATCTGATGTACATATACCCAACAGTGATGGTGAAGAAAAATTGAAAAAGAATTTGGGTTTGATAATAGGGCATTGCATTACCTTCAGAAATAATTGGGGGAAAAGGTCACGAGAAATTAAAAAATAAGTGAAAAGAAACAGTTAAACTGAGAGATAAACGAAAGGTAAGTTTTTTTGCGAAAATATTTCTTAAACAACAAATTTACGTTCACTCAGGTATAATGATGCATACACGTGCAGTCCTTTGAAGTCACAATACACATGAACCTATCAAATGGTTTATTAATCCTTTAACTCCCATGAGTGACCAAGACAGAATTTCTCCTTACAATATCAATACAGTATCAACCAAATAAGTGAGGAGAATAAGGAAAAATATCAATTTGGGGATAATTAGTTGATCCAATACTAAATTCTCTGAACTAGTATTAAAAAAATTGTATGGTCGATAATAAGGAGAATTACAAATTTGATCTGGGAGTTAAAGGGTTAACTCCCTATAATCGAATTTCCATTATCTAAGAGGTAATTCTCCTAACAGGCAAACATTGCTGAACAGAGGTGAGAATTTGACATTACTTCCCAACAGAATCTCTTGGTGAAAATTTTCTCAACACCTGCCTGCTTGACTATGTGTATGAAAATTGAATTGTGAACTTTCTTGGGCTTCAAAGAATCAAATCTTGACTGCTGATGTTAACAGCGATTGTTGCACGTGAGTACGCCAACGTTTTTTCTTCTTCGATGAGATGTTTATTTCTTTAGTAGATTTAACAGCTTTACTTTGCTTGTTAAGTTTTAATGAAGCCATTGAAATGCTAAATAATGATTTTAGTTTCCCTAGAAACCAATGATGAAATATTAACATATTGAAGAACGTTCCTGACGTAACCACATAATTAACCAAATTCATCTCACGACTAGGATAAGATAGGCTAAACTCAATCGTTTTATCTGGTTTCTCTTTTTTTGTTTGTTTAATTAGGTTTTTGCATTTTAAATTTGGGAGAAGGCTTGGGTGACTTTGAAGCAAACCTGTTAAAGATGTGGTCTCACCTGAGAAATTTTACCAAGTCATTATACTTTAAGAGACCATATATACAGGCTACTTAGCTAATTTCATTCTGCCGAAACAGAACTGACATATTTCTTCCAAGAACAAAGACTCTTTGTTGTCATCACTCACGGATATTACGATTAGTTTAGAAATATTCCAATTACCGTACAATGTAGAATGTTGCGACCATAATCAAATCTTTTTTGCATAATATTGGGTTTATCCGGAGTACTAACTTTACGATACATGCGCTTGTGTGTTAGCGAGAACGTACACATTCACTTCAAGGGCAGTGTTAACTCGAACACTGACTCAGCCTTGTGCTTGTTGTCTTTGCAGCGTTAAAATTTAATAAGGCGAATGAGTTAGACCTCCATCATAATTTTGTCTTTGTAATTTATTCATTCATTTCATGCAGTAAATTTTGTTGTTTACACTGACCCCGGTGATTGTGTTTACTTTTACCTACTGGCTAATGAGTTCTTTTCTACCCTGAGCAGATTAAATTAAAACATTTTGTTTTCATTTCTGAATAAACTGGATCGTCCTCTACGTGGGTATAATTTTACAACAGCTATTGTCCTCAACTTGTGTTTAAATGACCGAAATTCCTTTTTGAAAATTCATAATTATCGTGAAGGTTCAGCGGTCATGGCAAGGAATCACTCAAAAGTTGTTTTAGTATTTACTAAAACAGTGAGATAATATAGCACAAAAATATGATTTCAACTCATTTATTCCTGCAAAGATTATAATATTTTCGGGCGTAAATCCCGCGCGAGCGGCACGGAGGTGAATAGCAAAGGTTATTCGGTTCTTGAATAACCAATCAGAGCGAGCATCTACCACTATTCACTGTTTTAGTGTATACTTTACAAAAATATTACTTGCAAATGAAATGAGTCGCTGTCAAATGGGGTCAACTATTGATTAAATCAATCGAGAGATGAAACTAGTTCCTCTTGGGCTCATTTTTCGTATAACCTTCTTCTCGGTCACTGCTGTCACCCGTTTACCTTTTCTCCTTTCTAATAGCGTATAAAAGGTGTGTTTTTTTTTTTTTTGACTTAACATATATTTCGTTCGTGTCAATAAAACCATTTTCTATTTGGTACTAACTAACTTGTTAATTCCAGAATCAGGGACTCGTGAATAGTTATGACAATAAAATTCTGAATTACCTAATGCTTTTTCGGCGCTGGCAGGTACCCTTGTGTTACTTTAATATGGGGAATACTTGCGCACAAAGACTACATGGTTTCAGCTACATGCATTTTACTTTTCTGTTTTCGGTTTAAGTGCAGATCACCTTATTTTTGTGTTATTTATAAACGCTTTCAAAAGTCAACGAGTTCTGACAAAAACTTTTTCTTGGTCGTTTTGTCTGCTTTGTTCTCAATTTTTAATAGGGCTTTATTTGATATATATGAGAATAATTTCATACCTTAGGTGCGTCTGTTTACTTCAAGACTCACCTCCAGGTTAGAATAAAGCAGCCGCTTTCTGGAAAAGCGTTAAAACGGCTGAGTTACTGTTCAACTTTGTCTAGACTTATTCAAGTGTCGAACATCTGCTTATCGCCGATATCTTCAACGTAGGATTTGCATTAGAGCGCTCAATAGCTCATGAATATAGAAATGGCTATAAAAACAAATAGGTGTAAAAGCCGCCTGCGGGACTAAGGGTGATTTACCATACTTTACAGGTCAGAGTTGGCACCAGTCAAAAGTTTCTCAAATGAGGATTTCCATTTTAAGTATTAGGATTATAAGTTGTCAATGCTGATTCCATTTGCCATGGCATTCCAGGAACACGCTGTAGCAAATGAGTCTGCGGTTGTCACCTTCAACGTCACAAAAAGCCGCAGCTTTTCAACGGAGAGCTTCTCGTTTAAAGTTTTTAAACTGTTTTGTTATTCGCTTGTCTTTGTCTTGGGCGTCTTGGGAAATGTTCTGGTTTTCCGAATGGTCATGAAAAGAAGAAAACTGCGAACTGTTAGTAACCTTTTCATTTGTAATCTTGCCGCAGCCGACATCGCTGTCCTCACTGTGAATCTTCCATTTCGCTTGGCATATCAAGAAAATTCTTACATTTGGCCTTTTGGTGCCGTGTTATGTAAGACAATACCGACGTTAGCTTACGTTTTTATTACCGCTTCATCGATGACTTTGGTTCTTATGACTATAGACCAATATCGAGCTATAGTCAAGCCTCTGGGTAGAAGATTTACTGTAAAAACCACCAAATTTGCCATTATGTTAATCTGGACTTTTTCTGTCCTCGTTGCTCTTCCGTTCAATTTTGCGCTTAGGGTGGTGAAACGACGGGACAGTCAGCCGGTTTGCACAGACGCCTGGCCCAGCGACAAGTTTGAGCAATTCTACTTTTTGAGCCTATTTGTGGTGCAGTTTGTTATACCCATGACAATAATTGTGTGCTGCTATGCTCTCATATGTGGCCATCTTAACTCGAAAACGAGACTAGACCACCTTACATGCACGTCAACTAGGCAACGCTCAGATCGAAACAAAAAGGTAAGACCAGCCATTTTGAAACTAAGACTTTTTAAAATATTCTGATTTATCTTTGCAATTGTAGGAGATTTGTAAAAAATTTTTTAACCACCATCTCGATCAATCTCAGCCAGTTATCTTATGAAAGAGAAATGGGTCATCAAAGTTAGCTTTTATTTCCAGCATTTCAAACAAAGATGTCGAAGTAACCGTGATACGTACCCTTAATTGACTGCAAATGTATTGTTTCGTTTTTCGACTTATTTGACCTTAAAGGCACTGGTTATTCTATTGATAAAGCTGGCAAGTCTACTCCAATATTGGTGTTGAAATAAAGAGTAGGCTTTAATGAGCCGACATCTGGATCGAGAGGGTTACTATTAATAGTCACTCAAACCGATAGAGCACGGTGCCCGAATCGCAGAACATTTAGGACTGAGAGCTAATATTCTACAGATTTTCCATAAAAAAAAATACACAGACGTTGCGTTTAAAATAATAACCTCGTGAAAAACTGTTACACTAAACATTATTTTTTTTTCTATAGGTGATTAAAATGTTGGTCGTAATAGCAGCTGTGTATGCTCTTTTCACCTTGCCGTATCACGTAACGTGGCTGTTAAGTATGTTTGGTTATCCGAACTCTGTTGCAAAGAAACTTTGCGTTCTGTTAGTAATAGCAACCAGTGCCGCTCATCCAATCATTTACGGAACGCTGAACCAAGAATTCAACAAAGGATTCAAAGCGTTTTTCAGATGTTTGAGGCAAAAAGAGAATGACGAGTATCGGCTGGACGGTACAATAGCCACCAGGAGATTGATTGGAACAACCACACGCACTGATCACGTGAAATGGCGAGATATTCACAAAAGAAAACAAACAGAGGAGGATGAAGAAGTTGAGAAACAACTTGTAACTTGCGTATGAGAGTTGTGGGAAACAGAGAAAGGACGCAGTAAAATAATCCCTACCGTCCGAGGAGAGAGATAGAGGAAAATCAATAAAACGAACAAAAAATAGGTGCGCTCCCTAAAAAACTCTCAAGTACGTAGGGGAGTATTTAACAACGATAAGATATGAACTGTCCTGAAAGAACCCACTGGCATACAGTCTTTTGCACGCGGAGGCCATTATAACATTGAATTAAACTGCAACCTATAGTGTCCATAGTTTGACGATCATGATCAGAGTCAATATGATAGGAAAGGAAATTGTAAACAAACGACTAAAAGAAAAAGATAAGAGCTGAGTTTTGCTACGAAACGATTTAAATCAAAAACAGTTTTTACCATAAGAAGACGCTGTCGAAAGCATTAACTCGAGCCCGCTTGAGGAGTATACAAGGAATGAGGAGGCTAGTTCTTTTCTTATAATCATAAGTTCACATAAATGCAAAAATTATGTGTATCTTCAATTTACTTTGAGGAGAGCCACTTGTCAGGAGCTAATTGCTCGGAACCTCCATACGTGCTGTACGCTTGAGTATGTCAATGAATCAAAAGCTTTTTTTAAGCCAACACAGTATTCATATCTCTCGATGGCAGCCTCACCATGAACAATTACCACTATACCTTGTACTGTATCCCAGCTGGTCATTATGTTTTGATATTGTGAGCATTGTTGGTAATTCAGTTAGGAGTACACTGTAAAGAAGATTGTCTTGCTAGTTGTAACAAACTACTCTAAAATTCATTTCCAGTATGCAATACTAGTTTTGAGTCACCAAAATTAATCAATATTCCTTTCATATTGTGTTATAATGTTTTTTTGTTCTGATCACAAAAACACGTTTCACCTCCTATTTCACTATCCAAATCAATTTCGCAAAATAGTAATTTGAAAGCAATTACTCCGGCTTTTCACCCAGCGGTAATGATGAAGCCATTCTCGTGTCACTCAATAGCTTTGGTAATATATGTGATATATTTAAATTTATTTTTGTGGCATGACAAGGTCACACTGTCACCGCACGGTGAAAATAGTCGATTTCGCAGAATAGAAACTCTTCTTAAATGACTACTTTGCGAAACGAATGAAAATCCTCCTTAACGATTAAGATTTACTCCAAAATCCTTATGGAAGTTATCTTTACTTTAGTAGATAATATGCCGCATTATTCCTTTAGTTTCGCCATATTTCGCTTGGTTTCTTTTCGTTTCGCAAAATAGAATTTGCCTTCCCTTTCGACATCGTGGAAACAGGATTCTACTTCCAGAAACGAGGACGACGGTATGATCTCGTCCCCAGTTTCCACGGTCTACGCAAGGAACGCCTGGGACCATGACCCCACTTTTGGCGACGAAACACGAAAAAAAAAAACAGCCTGCAGCTTAAGACTCTCGCCGCTTGCGGCAAGACTCGAGTAAAAATGCGGAGTCTTGGCTCATTGAACTTCTTGACTTGTCATGTCCTTAGCTCCTTGATCGTTTCCCGTCTCTGTTCACGGCACATTAGAGTTATAAGATGCTATTTGAAAGATGAGTACGAGGAATACATTAAATGGTGTCTCCCAAACTGTTTTTTATAAAGGTGATTTAGTGTTAACAACTGGGTTGAAAACGTAAATTAGCCACCGTAAAGGGTAAAAAAGCTGACGTTTCGAGCGTTAGCCCTTCGCCAATCGCTCTGACGAAGGGCAAACGCTCGAAACGTCAACTTTTTTACCCTTTACGGTGGCTAATTTACGTTTTCAACCCAGTTGTTAACACTAAATTACCTGCTATACTCTCCCACCAACGCAGCACCACAGTTTCTTTAGAAACTTACCCCTTTATTCATTTGTTTTTTATAAACCCTAAGTCCTTCATTAAGCTGAGTTTTGATGTAAATTTGCGACAGTTACTCCTGATATATTTGATGATGCCGATGTAACACTTGAGATTACAAAGCCTACAGTTGAAAATTGCATTTTTGGCCTAGATAGTTAGATGTCAATAGCTTTACTTTTAGCTAATATGCCTTAATTTGACTTATCTATCACATACTGAAAGCTGATGTACATCTAGGAGTCAAGTCTATGACTTAGAGTAATGTCATACAGCGTCGTCCCGTCCGCCGCATCGCAAGTATCTACAGTCAGATATGTCCCACGCTAATTTGCTTAAAACCTGTTCTTTCAAGGCTTTTTCTTTGTCGATTTTAGAAGTCTCCTTCGCAGCTTTCCCGAGCAATTGTGGATTATCTTTGTGCCTTCTCACTATTCCTGCTCTTTGGTTTCCTTCACTATTGTTATTCGCATCGTTATGTGAACTTTCCGATCCAGCTCGTTGCAGGTATGGCGAAATGACACCAGAACTCTTTCGACGCGGGACTTTCAATGAGTCCTTTGCATCACCGAAGTGTTGCAAAGAGAGCCTCCTCATTTTGTCAGCTGCAGTTTTTATTTCAAGCTGCCTTATCATAACTTGCTCGGCTACTTTCTCTTCTTTCTCTGAGAGAGTAGAATCTTCGTTGCCCGAAGTTAAGCCTGTGGTTAAAGAAGCACTCCGATTTTTCCTTATGCAACTCGTGACACTTTTCGATGTGTTTTCGTTTTCGAATGCATTCCGCTTCGGCTTGGACTCAGCATCAAGTCGAAGAGCACTAGGACTGTCCGCTTGTAAATACTTCCTCGAGGAGCCAAGCACTGGCGTTCTGCACTTTCTTAAATCAATTTGAAGTGCATGAATACTGCTATCGCTACAACTTCTACTACTGTGCGGTCGCTGCGGAAAAAGAAGAACAGGGCTCGTGACACCGTGTGTGGTGGTGGTTTTCGTTTCAGACGAGTCAGGCACAGATAAGTTGGATTCCAAACCGCTAGATTCTCCAGGCTCTGGTTTTGAAACGTTTAAAGGGGAATCAGTAAAACACCTTCCTATTTCATTATGGTGGAAGTCATTGTCAGTGCAACTATATCGTCTTCTGGACAAACCCGTAGATTTAGTTTGCAAGTCTAAGAGAGCAGATTTCTCTAAGTAAGTTCTTAGTTTGACGTTTTCTTGGCCACTTGCGTCCACTTTCCTTTGGAGTAACTGGTCAGTGGTCGTCTCTGAATCTTTCTCCTGACACAGGGCAAAGTCCAAAGAAATGCCTTCTTCAGCCCCTGAAACTGACTGCACATAATTTTCTCCTAATGTAAAAAGATCTGCTGCCTTGTGTTCGGCAATATTTGTGACAATTGCCACAGAATGTCTTCTGTTCCTCGCCTTCTGAATCGCTGGTAAAGCACTAAGTGAAGTGTTCTCATCTCCAGCAACTTTGTCTTCGAGTTTTGACGAGACGCAAACACGAACTACTTGTCCTGGGTTGAACTCTTCCACTGCGATAGATTTTCGTCTCAAAGCGGTTATGGTTCGTTCTACGCCAGATGCTGTTATCTTGTTTTTCTCTCCCTCGTTGGTCTCGCAAACATTAACATCTACAAACTTTGACTCGTCTTCGCTTTTGTAAAACGATCGCGAATATTTCTCTCGTCGTATCTCGTACAGTTTCTGGCGAATGATTCGCTCTTCTTTCTCCATAACGTTCAATTTTGTGCCCAACATTTTGTCTTCGACGTCGTTCTTTCGTCTGGCAAAATTTGACGATTTTTCAAGCTTCAGAAAACGAAATGTCTTTCGGTTATAACTCATGATCTTAACTCTCCCTCAGGATTCTGAACGGGACACGATAAACAAAGTAATAAAAATCGTGACAAAGCGGCTTCTGAAGCTTATATCCATAACTTTGTTAATCTTTAAATCGATGAAATTGTCCTCAATGGATATTACGCTTGTCTCAAGGGTCTTAACAAATAAAACTTTGTTTGTTTAAGGGTGCAATAATAGAAACCAACGTGATCACCCTTTCCTTTATCATCAAAAAGTCATCAGAAATTTTAGCACTTCCATAAACGACGTTTTGTATTTCTGCGTCTCAATCGAAGCCGAGAAACAATTGATTTGCCACATCGAGTACATTTTGCTTTTCACTTGTTCAAATAATCAAATATGACTTTTCGTGAAGATCTATTGAACACAAGTGTTTTAAGAGCATTTGTTTCATTCTTAATGACTTGTGCAGTTACTTTTGGTCAGGTGAAATGGAGTTCTAGTGTTTCATGAAATAGAAAAACATCTGAACAAACGAGTTAGCGGCATCTTTTTTAGTCTTTAGATATGAACAATAAAACTATTGCTTGAATTAAGATATCGAATACGGCAACACCCACCATGGATGATGGCCAATTCTTCCATAAACAAAGTTCTTTACTGCTCAAGCTATTGTAGTCTACTCTTTCTGTCCAGTATTCACATCCTAGCTAGGACTTTGATCCTATCTATTCGTGGTTCTTTTCGAACTTTGATCTTTTCATTGCATTGTTATGGATAACAGAAAGATTCAGTTACAATGAATTTGCAAGAGAGCCGGTCACGAGCGAACAGCAAACTGAGCCAGCCATCTCTGTTGGCTGAGTTTGAGAAAGATTTGAACTAAGTTTTACACACATGTTTTTCAGATGACACGTTACTGTGTGATAGAGGAGGTTGGGTGACGTTATTGAGATGTACAGCAAGTTCATAATTTAAGTTTCTATAATTGAGCGACTTTAATTGCCTATTGTCTTCAACAAATTATAAAGCATCGCATGCTGGCTTTGCCGGCTGAGTGCTTTGGTAGGTACAGTCGATGTTAATCGAGCAGTACATAGATTCACGGATATGGAAACTGCTGAAAGGACCTCTGGCTATCAAAGCTTTTAAACGGAAAATGTTAGGTCGGTCGTCGCGCTCGACTGGTGAAGGACAACTTTAAATTATTTTGAGAGACATACCAGAAAGAAACCAAAATATTCGGGTTTAGCGCCGGAATCTCAGCCCTTCCCAATTCCAAGAGAAGTTTTAAGCTTCGTTTCACCAAATAACCCTCGTTACGCACTCTACCGTTCGAACCTATCGGCTGAATGATGTGCAGGATTTATTCATGGTCTAATCAGTTAATAGATTCTCGGCTATTTCTTTGTGCCTTGCAAGTGGAAGGGAGAGTCCACTTTTCAGGTTCAGGCCATGTTATGTATAATACATGCTGTGTATTAGTTAAAAGTTTACTTTATCAGGGTAATTTTAGACTGAACGAAAGATTGAAGGAATATCTTTTTCTAGAATTGATGCAAAGAAGCAGTTATAGCTATTTCAAATGGAATCTCGTTATATGTTTCGTTCGACGACGAATTTCCACGAGAATCGAAACTGCCAAAGGGAGACCGGAGGTAAAATGAAGGCTATCATGTTTATGTGTCAGTGGAAGAGTAAGCGTCGGAGATGCACATGCTTTGCTCTAATTTGCGTTCGCCCCTACATCGGTTTACGCATGCTTTTGTTTCGCTAAATGAAGGAATAGATAAAGCAGAGAATGGGAATGAGATAGAACTATCTTGTAACATTGAAATTTCGCAACTCATTAATTTCTCAGCCTGTTTGGTAAAACGGAGCGAAATAATCCACGGCTGAGATAGTAGTGGAGGAGAAAAAAAGCGAGGAAAGAGAAGAAGGCGCGCAAACGCCTTGAGCAGACTAAGAGTTTGTTTGTCTTCTTTTATTTTATTGTTGGTTTCATTTTCTTTTTCTCTCTTATTTTGTTTTGAAAATTACGAAATCAAATTATTTAAATGTCTATGAGTTACCTGAACACACAGGCTAACTGACATAAAAGTTAACGACATTTTGGATTGCCTCTAAATGTGTGAAATTTAGCTTAACGAACTATACGAACAGAGATTTGTGTAACAAGCCTTTAAATTTACCATTTTGAACCGTCACTACACTGCAGGAGAAAGGGGCCTTTAAGCTGCTTTTGTTTTTATTATTGATAACGGTTCTTGGAACTGAAATCACGAGATTCAGGGCGCAAGGCGTAAGCCAATATCCTGGATTAGCGAAAATTTAATAACTAGATATAGTGGAGGAAAGTATTAACAGTATTACTCAAAACCATACTTTGCATAATTACCCCCTCAAAGATTTTTATGATTCAAAGTTCTTTGCGACAGACATTTTATTACCCGCGTTATTTTGGTTGTGATATACTCGCCTCTCCTACATCTCGGCTCTAAACTCCTCTTTTCAAATTAGTTAGTGAAATTTTGGAAAAATAAGGAAGTTAATGACGAGCTTTTGAGACAGGCTATATATACCATACGATAGCTGCCATGCAATGGGAGTTTTGAGACGGTTGCATGAACACCCCAAAAAAGCCTTCGCAATCAAAAAAGCCTCTTAATACGATTTAAGAAAAGTGGCTTAGTGGACAAGTGGTGTGAAAATAAAAAAAATAAATAAAAAAAAAAACTGGGCCGGATTTTTATCTTGTTGTTCTTAGCCCACGAGAATTTGACCTCAATGGATTATAAATCTCTGAGGCTAACCGAGCGAAAATTAACAAAAAATTGATGAAAACAGGAAAATAAAAGAAGAAAAGTTATCAGACGAACTGAACAAACAACTAAATCAATTATTAATCAATTAATCATTGAGTCATAATTTAATTTATTAATACAATAATCCCACTTCAATACAATAAACACCGACCTCCTCAGTCACTCGTCACGACAGAATTAGAGCTCTGAAGAATGTTAAAAACAAGGTCTCATGATGACTTGTGCACGACCTCCTGATTGACGTCATAAAACTGCACAAAACATCACGTGGGGAGCACGGACGGGAAGAGTAGGTAAAGAGCAACAGAGAGCTCGAGACAGTGGGCATGGCGGTTGCTGAGCGGGAATATTCCACCTTTTTAAGCTGTATAGGTATCTGCAAGAAAAAATTGGTAGATCTCACTACAAAGTGTATGGTCTGGGAGCGGTTTTAACGGATCTATAAATGGATATAAATTTTGACCATTTATGGTCGTGTGATGCTAATTGGGGTGTGGTTTCAAGGGAACAAGATAATAATGCGTAAAAAAATGTCTTTCCAAATCCAAATGAATGATGGCAAAAGAGTAGCGAGGTTATACAATTCGCGCTGAGTTTTAAAAAGGAGGAAGAAACCCAGCTCGTTGTAATGAAAAAGAAAAACTCAGGTATTTTCCCTAATAAAACAACTTTTATGTTACAAAATGGCGTCGGAAAGCTATCACGGAAGAATCCCTCGAGGAATATTCAATCGATCCCTCTTATTGAGGCAATGAAACTGATAAAATGTTAGGCTACGAAGGGGCTAGCGTTAGCGGAATTCGAAAAGAAAACGAAAGATGGACAAAACCTTTGAAAATGCCAGACCATCAACGTCCCATGGAGTAATTAATATTTGTCTTTCTTGCGACGTAAAGCTGTTTTTAATCCTTACCTAAGAATCACGATAAATCCCATGAGCTACTGACACGGTCATTCTTGGGGAGTTTCATCTATTGATCTACTCACACACATGCAACAATCATAACCAACTTCAGGGGCTCCTTCCAAAACAGAGTTAAAACTAAAGTATTTGTGCTCAAGGTGGCAGCTCCTTCATATCGCGTCCTGGCTTTTGCATGTAGTCCGTTCCAAATAAGATCGGATTTATTTTTAAAAAAAGTTGATTAACCCATTAGTGTGAGCTTGTGAGATTCTTAAATCTTCTTCTGGTCCCCTCTGCGCAGTCAATAAGAAAGTAATCAATAATAGACCATAAAATGCCGAAAGGTCTAACGACGTCGGGAAAATCTATTAGAAGTATTTATAGACTAATTAGAACAAAAAATGCTATCTTTGTGCTGAAATAATCCGTCAGTTGACCGTTTTACAAGCTTGGTGAAAACAAAATGGACAAGACAGCATGAAGCAAGCTCGGGGAAGGTATTACCGTAGTGCAGATTAAAGCCAGCTTAAGGCCCTTATGAGCCGGAAGCTAAGATTACAGTTACAGTTGCTTTTATAAATATAAATTACTGAACAGATTGTTAGTGAGTTTAGCCTAAGATGATTGAAATATGAATTCTTGACACAGCATTGTAATGATATAAGTTAAGGGAAGATTTGGGATCAAATCAAAAGATTCAAATGCAGGTGCGATTTAACGAGGCTCATCGAGGATTCATCGAAATCTTAATACTGTTGTGCCGAAAAATTTTGATTGCGATCTCAGTTCACAGAACCGTAATGTTTACCGGGTCTGTACTCAAAGGAGTGCTCGCTAAACGAATTGTTCGACTAAAGCTTTCTAAGCAGACCCAGCCTTCATGGCACCGAGTAATGCAAAGAATTGTAACTCTGAAATCAAGGATATCTGACGTAGAAAAAGGAGCTTTCACAGTGACGAAGGAAAATATTCTTTAGCCATTAATCGAGTGTGTTGTTCGCCGCAGACTAATCCATGTCTCGAAGGAAATGATTACTCTCAGAAAAGGAACATTTGAGCATAAAAGACTCATTCAATAACTTCTGACCATTGTCAACAACATTTTCTGCGTTGTTAATGATATAAAAAGGTGTAAATTAAAAATAAGTAATAATTCTTATGGCTAAAGTAAACTTTACTTTACACGATTTCTCCCAGAAGGTAAATTTGCCACTTTCATAATTATGTTACAGTTAAGATCAAGGGAACGATTTTGTCATCAAGTTTTGGGTCGGCATCAGTTCTATAACTCTATATTATCCTACGAGAACTAATCTTGTGACGTTATGCCGATCACAAGTTACATTCTACTTAAGCAATGATGGGCATTAGTCTCACACTGTATCATTTTCAAGCAATCTTTTAACCCTAATCCAACCCCTTAGGAAATTCAGATTATTTCTAAATGTTTACTTTGTATAAGATTTATTTCAGGAAACATTTAATCGACTGTCTACGAAGCGAAGGAGTTTGCCGAAGAACGAATCGAAAAACGGTAGGTTACAACCAATTCACAAAGAAGGGTATTGTGCTCTTGCAACATACTGAGATACTAAAAATTTTGAGAATCTGTAATTTTCCGTTTATCAAGGTCCCATTTACCTGTGAGAAAAGGGTTTTTGTTTTCTCTGCATTGTTCAAACAAATGACAAGAAACATCTGCTTGTTTCATCGTATTTACCAGTACTGACCAACCGCAAAAGTTTACTCATGGAACACGCAATGTTATCTAAGCCACTTGTGCTCTGCAATAATATTTTGAAAGCGGACTAAATGAGCGTGTTGAAAAGAGGTTTTTGCAAGGGTAAATCGACCCCGTCGACAATTTGGCACTTTATTTTACACGCGCCAGACCATTACATTGTCTATTATCACTCGAAAGGACAGCGTATAACCCCAAAATTAATAACCTCAATCGTTACTTTCGCCGACAACAACAATACCGCCGGAGGCAATCACGACAGACCAGGACTGATTGAGCAGAAAATTTGAACCACATCAGTATGTTTTGGATTCATTTTCCTGTAAAAAAATAATCACAGGTGGCTCTGAACGTGAACAAAGGTCTAAGCAAGTGAGATGTTTGATCAAAGATCTTCTGTAAAGGGACTGTACCTTCGCGCCAAAGATCACATGGAAAAACGTTTAGAAAAACTGTACCCGCTAAATAGCGCAGCCTAGCGGGTAATCAGGAAAAAATGACTAGAATAGCAAAGAAATGATTTCATTTCTGTTTGCTGCAATAAGCGTCTAGAATAATAAAATCCAATACTTACAGGAAAAGACTCTGTAGGTGAATAACAAATTTTGGGTTTCCAGCGGTTATTTTAGCGGGATAACAGCTTGTTCACAAGTGTTGTTTTCAAATTATCGCTTAGCCGGCTGTCTGACATCGCGGGACAGTATTTCGTCAATTTTCGTGGAAGGTTCTGGTTAGTCGATATTTTTTAGCTAATTACACTAAACACCGGAAACTTCACGCTGAAGGACTTGCTCGGTGATTGGATAAAAGCCGTGCGATAACAAGCTCATATTCCCACGCTCCCGTGGTGGATAAGTCGGCGCGTTTGATGGCGGCTATGTGGCTCGTCACAGGAGCATACTCTGGTATTTCCGAGGAGAGTGATGACTGTGGTATATAATAAATCTAATTATCACTGTTAATTGATATAATCGACAGATAGCCTCCATCATAAATTACACATCTTGTAAAGTCGTTTTCACTCCAGACTCAACTATCTGTGCAGCTTTACAAGACAAATCACAGTTTTAAACTGTCATGCACCAAACAGTATCACACGCTAATGGAAATCTCTCCTCACGAGCGAACGCCTTCTCTGTCGAATCGTTGATATCCTCAGAACACACAAACCAACAGACATCGATTACAAGAATGGCTGCTTCCACAGGACGCAGATCACCCGAGAGCGGAGAGCACGGTGAGTTTCTCCACCGCAATCGGGTGGTCGAACTCACACACATTTCCATTTGCTCCTCCGTCACTTTATTTCTTACCTTCCCTTTCTCAGATCCAGCGACTGAAGCGTTGGGATCAATGCAGGCCATGCAGAGCCGAGTGGGTTCTACAGAAACACTGGAATGCGAAGATATCGTTATTGAACTCCAGATGCGTGATTTATGGCAACGTTTCTTTGAGTTGGGAACCGAAATGATAATTACCAAAGCAGGCAGGTAGGATAATAACCACTATTTAAGTCTCTTCTATCTCTATGAAGTGAACCTAAAAATGCATCGACACAAGGCTCCTTTTACGTTACAAATATCGTGCAGTATTTGTGATGAAGTCCCTCAGTCAGACAATGCGTCTAGAAGAAATGATTCAACGGTGAATGAATTTCTCATGTCTTGCTGTTGTGCGTTTTCCGCGTTGCCGTTCTAAAGTTTCGAGTGCTTTGGCAACGCCAGGTCGCGAACAGGAAAGATTCACAGTAACTCCTAAAGGAGGTACAGATTCCTCTAAAATTTACCGTTTTTTGTCTTCGTTCATTTAAATAAACAACTATGCAGCAGCTTTTGATACTGACGGAAACGACTGAGACAAGGAAGACCACTGAAATCCGGGAGTAAAATTCCATGCCCTTGGCATTCCAATGTGGGCGTTCTTTGAGAAAAACCTATGATTTGCATTGTCACACTAAATGATAATAGAAAAGCTAGTGACAGGATTCTACATGGACACTGCCCGGAACTCCGTTGGTAGAAAATTAAAGATATCAGTATTTGTTGATCGCTTAAGACTCGAAAATCAGAGGAAAATTCTCAGGGTTATAAACAACTGATAAGTGAGCTAAGCTCTTCCGTTGTTCACACTTCTGGTTTCTGTATCTTTGCGCTGTCACTTGAGCTATAAAATTAAGCTTTTAAAATTAAATGGTACAAAATTGCCATAAAAAGTCAGTTCCACCCTATAGAGCCTTGGCCTGTATCTTTGCGTGATCAACCTACGTTGTTTTTCGGATAGCCAAAGCAGAGACGAGATTGAAATGAAACGCATGCAGCGAGCATGTATTATTTTCCATTATTCCCTGGCTTACGAGTTGATTGAAAGTCATCAACAGAGGTCGTGGTTTTGAAATGTTATCCAAACTATGGGAAGTTCTGCTCACAAGACGAACGTATCGCCCAGTGTCCGATTGAGCAAAAGATCCATCGAAATGTAACAAATGTGTTACCAGGAGAAAGGAATGAATAATCGCGAAATGGGAAACCGAACATCTTTAATCGAAATATTTGGGTTTTTTTGTCCCGAGTTTTACTTTCTTTTAGCCGTTTTCTGCAGTTTAGTGTCATTTTTTTTAGTATTTGCTCGTTTCCTAGAATAAAATCTTGTGATGTGCTCTGATCAAGTCTGTTAAATTTCAAATAGGTATCGTATTTTAAGCGTCCAGTCAAAATTGTTCCCTAAATTGTCAGATTGAAAACTGACGCGCTAATATCTGTTGTGGTCTTTTTTTAGCCTTTATCAGTGGCAATTTAACTTGATGAAAACATCGCTCTGACGATTGGAGTACTTAACTCTTCAAAGAAGCTGTTACACCTCAAATTCATTAGAACAGATCTGGTGTAGAAAATTTCTCATCCAGTGGAATGAACTCTTACGATGTTTGAAATGCCACTCATCTAAGTTCCTTAGCGTCCTACCGAAAATTTTTTTTGTACCCGTCTTGCATCAAATGTGATCTGGCTTTCAAGGCACTTGGCACGGATTATCCAAATTAATTAAAAGGGTGGCCACGGCGAAGGTTATCCAGAATGATTGAAGTACTAAACATCCTACAAAACAGGAAAAAAGCTGTTCTAATTAAATTCGGTTGAAGGGTCGTTTAGCTGTCCAAGGAAGGAACGTCACGTCAAATAAGATTACCCAGATGTTTTGAGAAGGTAGAGCGAAACATCTGCACGAGGAATGTTTTGAGTCATATCTATGTTAGATGTCGAACCTGTTTTGGGCATGAAGTCAGTTTTGATACTTTGCTTCATCACCGATTTCAGATTTTCTCCACGGTCGCGAATTAAATCGTATACGTATACACGTTCCCATTTCAACGAATAAATGAATGAATAGATAAGAGATTGAATGAATCAGTGAATGACGAACGAGAAAATGATTGAATGAGTGAAGAAATAAAGACCGAGAAAATAATAAAAGACCTTTAGACTTGAATAGTTAATATGATATTCATCCTAAAAAACCTTACTGAATTTTCTCTTAATATATCTAGCTCAAATGAATGTTAATTGTTGTTGTAATTTTCTGTGCAAGGCGCATGTTTCCCGCCATCCGAGTCAAAGTTTCCGGACTGGATCCCAAAAGCTACTACATGCTCATGATGGATATAGTACCGCTGGACAACAAACGTTACAGGTGAGGACGATGATAGGCGTAAGACTCAAATCCAAGAACATGATCTGACAAAGTACTCACAGGATCCTTGATTGAACGATGCTACAATTAGAAACAAGAGAGATGGTAAGATCCGAACAGCAGGACGCGTGTCATATGAACTTCGTAATAAACCACGCTCACCGTGGAGTCTCTGTGGCTCAGTGGTAGAGCATCGAAGCGCGGAATCCGAAGGTCTGAGGTTCGATTCCTCATGGGGACTCAGAATTTTTTCTTTGTCCCACGCTCGTGACAAAACGAAAAAAACTTCTTTCTTTATGCTACAATTGTTCAAAGATTTCCCTCGTGACATTGCTTTTGGGTCCGTTGGTTTTCTGCGACATAGAAAATTACCTTACAAAGAAACTGTGTGACAATAATTCGCCACAATGGGCAAACATTATGGCGGTAAAGCTCACTAAAGGATGGTGTACAATGAATTTTATTTACGAGGAGGAAATTGTCAACTTGAAAAGTTGAGGCTGAATTTTCGAGACGCAGTAACCTTCACGGAGCCTTTTTAATTTGTTCAAAGACAAATTGATCTAAGCACCATTTATCGCTGATATAAGCCGTGAGCAAACTTAACAGCAAAGCACACTACAACAGGAATGACACAAACAATATTTATCAGTAATTTTGTCGCGAGTTCCTTCATTGAGGGGTAAGTTATATGATTCATTTAACTCACAGGTATGCATACCACAGTTCCAAATGGGTTGTGGCAGGAAATGCGGACGCGCCGATGCCAGGCCGGGTGTATATTCACCCGGATTCTCCCGCGCTTGGCGAGGAGTGGATGAGACAAGTAGTGTCATTTGATAAAGTCAAACTGACCAATAACGAGCTGGATCAACAAGGACATGTGAGTGGATTTATGCAGTTTGTCGGTACTGTCGCTGTATCATTTGATGATACTTTATTAAACTGTTCGGATCAGTGTTAAAATGGTGAACGGTTAAAATGGAAACTCTTCCCGCCTGCGTACAACCGTTTGTGTGCTCACATAACAATAATTGTATTAGCTTTCATCAGGATGAAAGAAGACCCTTAAAGTTCGAGTTTAAACTTAACAATGCCTTTCTCCATTTTAAGATCATACTTCACTCCATGCACAAATATCAACCAAGAATTCACATAATAAAGAAGAAAGATACCTCAGACACGGTTGCTGTGGACGTAGAGAAGCCGTCTTCCTTGAGGAAGACGTTCGTCTTTCCTGATACCGTTTTTACGACGGTTACCGCGTATCAGAATCAACAGGTACCGTATATCAAGCATTGTTCCCAACACCCATTAGTTTGTATAAAGCTTATACAGTTTACCGAGTGTGGGTTTCGTGCTTTACGCCAGTCAATGATTAGTGTCTTCAAATTGGAAAGTAGTTTGATTCCCGCTGATGGCTTTGGCAGTGGCTATACCTAAAAATGGGACTTTTCGTACAGCTGATAGATACAAACAGCACAAATACAGCATTGACAGATAACATTCTCGGCAAAATTCTATCATTTACCAGTTTTTTTCTTTTTTTGAGGCAATGCAAGCAATCGAGAATGCTATAATTTATAAATGTGTATTTGATTCTTGTTTTAATCATTTATTTCGGTCATGTCGTTTTCGCGAAAGCATTTTCATATTGTTTAGGAAAGTTAAACAATGTTTTTAGAACGATGTATTTTGTGGTGGTAGCACCAAAAAGATGTCAAAATCCATCAGGGTGTAAATTTAACATCTACAACAACAACAACGTGTTTATCGCTTCATCGTTTTGGTCGATTTTCAAAGGCAACATTGGCTAAAATAAAATAGCGACGGCTGACGTCCCAAAGTAGGCTGTATTGAGTTTGTTAGTCCTCATTAGCTTTTGCTTCAAGCTCGAAGAGACCCATTTTAATCAAATATCCTTGTACACCATCAATTTGGAACTGAATAGAAATTGTCTGAAAATAAGATTTTAATGATTTTCTGAAGGATTATCTTAAAAAGCCCTGCTTTTTATTCTCACGAACAAACAAAATCAGTTTCATCGGAAAGGCGATTTGATAGGTCAAAGACTTGAAAGTCCGCATTTGTCCCTATCGGTTTCGTCTCGTCAAAACTTCTGTTTTTCCCATTAGAAGGTTAATTCGTGTGTGTGGGCAGATGTTCTAAGAACAAGACTCCTTCATCGTTTGCCTTTGAGACGTACCGTGTTATTTCATTCATAACTTTGATTCTGGTTGCCAATCGCTAATTTCCTATATGTTATGATGTCTTTTTGCGATATTAGAGTGGTGGCATTATTAACCGTTGCTCTTGGGGCGACTATCAATAGTATTAAACGTGGTGAAAGCATCAAAACAACACTCCAGTAAAGACTTAAAGGGTGTTTTCCTTTGATCAGGCGCTAACAGTATGTTTTTATAATTCACTTTCGGTAAATATATCCCGGCTGGAGTAATTTCAATTCTCGTCCGGTCGCTTAAGCGTTGATTACTCCATCGATGTAACGATAATGCGCACGGCTCCTTTGATCTGGGGAAGTATTTTACATTAATTTTGTTAATGGCCTCAATTAGGACTTATTTTTCCTCTTGCCGCCGTATTTAAGAGACAATAGAAGTATTTTTATGATGTTGTTTGGTGAATAAACGACATGTTATCTGCTTAATTCACGAACCCTAAAACGACAATCATTTTTATACTCGATATTTTCCTAAAAACAGTCTTTTTCTCGAAGGCATCAAGAAGAAGCCGTTTGAATTAAAAATACTAATTTCTCACATTTTTCATTGGTCCATAGTGCTTCCTTTTTTATATATATTTCTTTGCGGATAAAAATAGGAAAAAATACAAGGAAAAAACTCGGAAAGAACCCTTTACTCAGAAAAACACAGGTAGCATATTGGGAAAGATACAGTATGAGTAGTCTTTCAGCTCTACAAAAATTCACTTCCATTTTATTATATATATATATATATATATATATATATATATATATATATATATATATATTTATATATCACTTTTTTCATCCATGAACTGAAACAAGATACGGGTTATGACGGCTTTGACTTAGAATTTCTTTTATTTTCTTTTTAGCCAAAGAACTCTAAATTTGCTAAACTTTACCTCGTCTGTCTGTAGGACTGTTTCGGTAAATGGATTAATTAAAGAGATTTGTGACAAATAACATTACATTAAATTGCATTTTTTTAGGTTTACTTTGTGCGTAAATCTGACTGGAGATTTCGTTCTATTCCAGATAACTCGATTGAAGATTGACAGTAATCCTTTTGCAAAAGGATTTAGAGACTCGGGTCGAGTCAGGTGAGTAACAAGACTTGTACTTAAATTTGCCACAAATATTTCAGTTGGGTATAAGAATAGGTTACCTAAAAATTTCGTGTTGACAAGATCAGCCACAAACCTGTATGAAGCGGTCTCCAACGGGGAATAGCGGGATGACCTCTTAATAAAAAAAAACGATACACAACGCTCCTTCATGTCAAAATTGATTACTCAATGTACAGAATGTCGCTTAAAAATACTACTTACTTTGATTTTGGGGAAGAAACATGGATTTAAAATTACTTTATAGATTATTTTTATAGTTCCGCTATAAGTGACCGTTGGATACAGGTGGAAAATAATGCAAAAAGGCTGGGTGACCTCTTAATTGAAGGTCCATTTACCAACTTGGATATGCTTTGATATTGTGCAAAATCGATTAAAAAGAAGTTTTTATTTATTGTGTTTTTATATAAACAGGGATCCAATGGAAGAGATAATGCAAGCTTATTCATACTTTAGACCAACCGCAGGAAGAACTTTACATTATTCAAACTTCAGGGGAAGAGATGAACAGCTTAGTTCCGGTGAGTCGACAGTATTTGGATCTCTTCTCCTTATATCGATCTGGTGGTTGCGTTTTTAAAACTGACCAATTCACAGTTTATTCCTTCCCATGACCAAAAACTCAGATCCCGATTGAAAAAAATGCCTCTTTAAAAGGTGTTTCTTTTACCTCCATTAAAGGCACGACTACAATCAGGAGACAACGGCAAGGAATGTGTCTTCCGATTGCCCTTTCGACCACATTCAGAGCCGCATTGATATGCTCTCGTCATGTTTATCTCTTTATTTTTATTATTTTTCCTTTTGGGCAGATCAAGGTTCTTGTTCCCCGCATGCATCAGTCCCTGTACCATCTCCTTATCAGAGTGTTCCTCTAAGTCCTACGATGCCGCCTCAGACACCAACATGTCATTCAAATACTGCTTTCTCTGCCTTCAATGCGTGCTTATCGTCATTACCGCACGGCGCCATGTTACCTACTCAGTATCATGTGACACCCTACTGCTCCGCCACAGAAACGTACGGCCACATGCTCCACACAGCGGTGTCACCGTTTTCCACCCGCGAACCCAATGCTGTGGTCAGCCAATCAGATACGGGCATCCCACTTAGCCCAATTGTTACTCATCAGGCGAGTGGCTTTCAAGGAAATACGTATGCTTCTCCACATGCGTTCACGACACATACAATGTGAATTTCACGAGTCCTTATTTTGGTTGTGTACTTTTGATTTAAAAAGGTATTTTAGAAATCATCAGTTAGTTCGCTTGATATTGAACAAGCATCGATAATTCGAAATATTTTTTATGAGACAGTTGGAATAGTTTACCAGACTGATATCAGGTGTAAATATTGTAAGTTAAATCATTATAACAAGAAATTGTTACAGTTTCTTAGGTTACCGGCAGAACCTTTTAAAAATTCAAAGACAATTACTTGTGAATATGAATATCAGAATAAACCATATGTTGATTTTTGTAGTTTGGAATATCAATAAGGATTATTTTTGATGCTGGGTGGAAGAGAGGAACCCAACCAATTTTGCCCTTTTATTTGTTCAGTCAGCGAGCTTACTAAAACTTGGAAAATGATATTTATCTAGAAATATTCTTCTTGAAATGGACCGGTCCCGCATCTTACTTCAGACAAATTCTTCCGAGTATCTCCTTATCTTCGATGTCCGTTTTCTTTCAGAATTCAGACAACTCGAAATGTCATATGCCCGTGGTTGTTTTTGTTCTTTCAGCGGCGTGGTGCGTTCCTTGTTGGTTCTCATGCCACGGTCTTACATGACATTGTGAACAACTGCTGGGCCGGGTTTTCGCGCGGCAACAACAACCTTGAAACTGGCAGATCATTCTAAAAATTTCAGCTCTAAACTCGCTGTTAAGCGCAATATGACAAATGGGGTTAATAAGAGAATATGACATCATCATGCAAAAAATGAACGTCCCTTTTACTGACAAAGGACTAACGATATCATCAGATCCCAAAATCCACGCCAAGCTGTGCTGATAAAAAGGATACAGAAAACAAAGGAATAATAGAACCTCTATGACTAAGATGCGAGCCGCTCTTTTATTCCTCCGATGGCGATTTTGCGAGCTTTGGGAAACATCCGATGGGTTTATTACGGAGTATCTGCGCAACTTCAGAATGATCTTTATGTACGCTACCGTGAAAAATACCCCAGGAAGCCATTGTGTTCCTATGATAAGCAGCAGGAGCGTTACCTTTATCCAGAAATCTGTAGCCACAACACCACAACTACGTTTATCATCTATTTTCGTGTCAATCGATAAGGCAAACCAGACACTAGTGAGTAACCCTAAGACCCACGAAAGGACCACAGCGCCCTTGGCAATATTTATAGTCATCTGTAAGAGAAAAATGAAACCAAAGATTGACTAAGAATTGAAACTACCGTCGCCATTTTAATAAGCCCCCCTCCATTATTCCCCCCTAATACCCTCCCCCTTTGTGAAAAACCCCTCTTTGATTAATCTCTCTCTAATAAGCCACCTCCTTCCAGCACAAAAAGTCGGGAGGTGATTGCTGTAATGTTCTTCATCAGTGATCTCGGTAGCGTCTCACTAAAAAATATGCTTGTATGAGAGTATGTTTTATTAATTACTACATCTAGACGACGAGAGATTATAGGCGACAACTCAAAATAACGATAATTAATCGCATTTTGAGTAAATTGTTAATAGGCCCCTCTCCCCTCTCTGACAATTTTCCCCTCTAGGTGGGGGGGAGGGGGTTCTTATCGTTAACGATATTAGGCGTCAGTTTCAATCGCAGCCTAGTGGCTGAGAAAGATAGAACATGGAATCGTAATACTCATTAGAATAAACGCTAATAAACGAGGTAGCCGTTTTGAGATCATGTACTGTGCGCAAAAATGTCAATTGTTTTAATTTTTTAAGCCCTTTATGAATGTTTAATTTGATGGCAATTTTTTAATAAAGATTCTCACAATATTTCTCTTTCATCAAATGAAGATGTCAAATCATCACTTTGAGAACTTTGACAC
This sequence comes from Pocillopora damicornis, assembly GCF_964200805.1. Lineage (NCBI taxonomy): Eukaryota > Metazoa > Cnidaria > Anthozoa > Scleractinia > Pocilloporidae > Pocillopora > Pocillopora damicornis. The sequence continues at coordinate 23,586,710 of NC_142677.1, forward strand.
ACATTTTTAATAATTAATTTTATTGTAATTTACCTGTTTTTTCAGCGGGTGTACTACAGCCTGAAATCGTTCCAAGCTCATAAGCATTAAAGTTATTATGGAAACCGTTAAACTGCTCTGGACGATCATGAATATCCCTTTACAACCAGCACTTCCTAATAACCTCGGCCATTCGCCTTGCGAGGAATAATCCAAATAAACAGGTACAAACACGATGATGCGTAACACGTCACCCACAGCTAAGTTCAGGTTGAACAGATTGGCAACGTTGGCGATTCTCCCCTTTCGCAAAATCACCGCAAATAAAAGGAGATTTCCAAGGGCCCCGAACACAAAGACGTTAGATAGCCACGTTACTCGTATGATATGGCCAGTTGAGGAATTCATTTCGCCGAAAACTGAAGTTGTCTGCTCTTTTTTTACACCTGCAATGTAATTTTGAAATTTTAGAAGTCTTGGCTTGACTTGGTAAATATCAATATTCCTCTGAATAATACTCTTTTGCTTTCACAATACTCGCTTTTTCGCGTTAGTAAGTCTTCCTTTTTTTGAACCAACCCAAAATGCAAAAGACGTCCTTATAAGCCTTGAAGACTAAAGGTCGGAGATTTCAGTTCACGTCGTTTCAGTCACGTAGCAGAAGATGACTTTGTTACGAAATCGCTCTTCAGTACTCGTTTGCTAAAAGGTTCTCGGTGAACTTTGTATTGTATCTCTAGGCTTTCTTCTAATTTCCTTGAAAATAACGTCCTCGCTCATAACAAGACTTTCAGCGTAGTTTGGTAACTCACCTTGACGCGAATCTCAGATAAAAAACCACGAACGAAATCTTCAGTCACAAGATGAGTTCGCTCCTTCTCTCACGTTCACAGGCTTGCTATCTTTTTGTATTTCAACTCGGAAATGGAAATTTTGTGTTCTAACAACACTCCCTACAATTCTAATTACTACAGCGGCGAATGATGATAGTTTGTAATCAAGTTTTCCTGATCTCTGTTCCAATGCAAAGAGGCTTGTGATTGTGTTTGACTGCAAATGCATCACAGTTTAATTTCATTCGTTTTATAATGAGGTCTAAATCAAACAGATTGGTGGTCGAGTTTCTACGTGTGGCAGATATGTCAATATTGTTTTCACAACTGAACTTACCTGAAGAAAATTATACGCTCGTCATTGGTTCCTGTTGCATTGAGATAATTTGACAAATAAAACAATGGAGAAAAAACAGAACCTGGTGTGAATTTAAAGTCAGTCGCGTCATCAAAAAATTGGCCATAACATTGAAAACAGAATTAACAAAAAACCTTCCCACGTAACTTTATTTTCAAATTTGTTTCAGTTTTATGATCTAGTTTATTTTTTATGAAGGTATTAATGTTCTGCATATCGAAGGTTGCATTTTATAAATAGCAGTGCCATTATATATTTCACCGAGCAATAAACATTAATTCATAATTACAATTTTTGGTCCCTTTATGATCTACCTGCCGAGGAAGTAATTAAAGGAACTGTTGGTCACCACGTGAATAATCATTGCCAAAACGAGACACCATTTATCCCAAGTTGTAATCACATTTCTTAATTTATTTTTCGAGTAAGTATGATTTATTTTTTTCTTAATTACAACTGAAGAAAGAGAAGAGGTGTAGAAAATATAATTGTAAAGCGTAAAAAAAAAAAAAGAACTTGATGAGGAGCCTTGTTATAAATAACGAGCGTCCCTTAGGGCAGGTCTTTTATTTTGATGGGAATATCTCTTGTTTTCCCAAGGCTTCCTCTCAATCTTACAATTTCAATATCAAACGCAAAGCCTGATAAACATCTATTACTTTATGTACGTAAGAGCCACTCCGTAAAATGTTGACTTTCCTACGTATATTTATTGTGCGCGATAATAACTACGACCACAGTACCGGTTCTAGATTTAATTTAAAAATTCATAAAGGCCAGATAAGAAAATAAAATGCCTTTAGTTGATATTTGACATCTCTGGAATCCATATACAGCTATATTCACAGTATGAATATCAACCATTATTTTTTCAGGTCACCGACAGATTGCATTATGTATTTGCGTTTGCAGTTAATTTTTCAGCGTAGAAAAATACCGCAGATAATAACAGCATCTGAAAACAAGAATTAAGGGATAAAACTGTCTCAAAGATAATGGTATCACATTGGACCGAGAGCTGTTTTAACTATTAAGTTTACTGCAGCATACATGTTCCTGTATTCCTTTTTTGGTATTCCAGTTCCAATATCCCAACCACAAAGCAAGATTTTTCATGTGAAGGTGCTATGTATGAGCTGTTCTCCTTTATGGAGTGTGTCATACGAACTGCTTTCATCCTTTCAATCATCTTGTGAGATGTCTTCTTTCGTAGCAGTCCAGCAGGTTTTCTGCCTTCTCGTGTCTGTTGGGCTGTAATCAGGAGGCGGGATCAAATTAATATGAGCGAGAGTTCCTCTTCTCCTTGGGCTATAACGTCCAAGTTCTCCTACTTTTTCATCCAAATCCTGCTCGCCGGTAGAGGTCTTAGCACTCAGTCGGCTTATGACTGCCAAACCCAGAGAAACGTGACCAACTGCTTTAAATTTACCCAACAGCTTGGTGCTTTGCATTAAATCCACGTTGGTCTTCGATGACTGTGAGTTGTAGGGATTACCACGCTTCGGCTTTGGTGATAATGGAGCTGTAGGAACATACTGCGTTGGACTCAAAAGCGATCCTGAGTCACCGTGACTAAAACTATTAGGAAAAAGAAGATTTGCAAGGCTATCCTGACTAAAATCACTCAGAGGTCTCCCCCTAGTTTTAGGAATTATATCATCAGCATCGACAGCTGCATCATCGTCTTCAAGGGACGTTTCCTTGTCATTTTCTTCTGTCTGAATTTTTATTTCCTGGTTAAATCCCTCGTGTAAAGGATCGTTCTCATTCAAGACTTGTGGGGTACAAGATTTCAAGTTTTCATCTGTTTTCCTACGACTATTTTCATTAGGGCTGCTGTGGGTTCTTCGAAAGAGCACTTTCTCCGGCACCGAAAGAAAACATGTTTTGCTTTCCTTCACAGAGATGTCGTGACTATTTTGAGAGCCAACACTAACATCATTTGATATGGCCGTGTTGACCCACTGCGAAATAGTTTCTGGCGATTTTGCTCTTCTTAAGGTAATGGGACTTTTGGACACAATGGGAGGAAGTTTAGAGGTGAACTGTGACGAGCAACCAGAATTGCGTCGAGGAAAATCTGAGGGAATTCCACGCGCGTGCTCTGATCCTCTGCGCCTGCAGGATCTTGGAGACAAAAATAACTTGAAACCGGCATCGAGAGTCTCTCTTGTTCTCCTTAAGTCGAGCAGTTCCCGCTGAAGTTGTTTTTCCTCTTTTTCATACCTTGATAGCTGCTGACAGAGCGTGCGATCTGCCGCCTGGTTTAACTTCTGTGCACGATTGTCGCTCTCAGTTATTGTTAAGGAGCCACTTCTCTTCTTTCGGTTTGACTCACTCATTTTTTTAACCTGTGGATTTGACAATAAGTTTCAATTTAAAAACAACTTCACCTAGATAGATGGAAATCAAAGAGAAATTTGAATGAAAACAAGATATTCCGCTCAAATAAAAGAACTTCAGGAAGAAGGTCAAGAACTTAGGAGGTAGTTTTCGGCTTCATTTACTTTATCAACTTATTATTATTAGTAGTAGTAGTATTATTATTATTATTAACGAATAATACACCAAATATTTACAAGACTACCCTTTAATTGTAACTTGACGAGAAAGAAAAAAAAAGGAACGAACTAAATGACCCTTACGACGAAGAAAACTGATTTAACCAGAACATGAGCAAATTTGAAAAAAAGATAACGTAAAGTACTAGAGCAAGTTTTTACAACGTTTTATTATATTTTTTGTGCATCTGCGTATTCACGCACACGTCGGTATTTTAACACTTGTTGATTAGTCTTTTCGTCCATCTTCCGTGTCCTTTTCAGCTTTGCCAAATCTGTATCCTTGCCTTTTCTAAGGATAACATGTTATTTCATATTTGCATGTTATGTAATATTTTAAAAAGCCCACTCAGATTTATGAATATTTCTTCTCTAAATGATCCTTACAGTTCGACTGTGCACACTTTACTCGAGACTTTTTGTTGAACACCAAAGCAGACCGCGACCGCTGTCTACATCTCAGTTTGATTTTCATGATCAGAAAGAGGCTGATGAAAGTGCAAACATTAGGTTGGTATCTCGGTGAAATCAATTCATTACAGAGTCTGTTGGTAGATTCAAACGAATGAATGACTAATTACAAAAGGAATTAATCTGACCAGAATAAATAAAGAACCACGTTGCAATGCATAGTACCCTTTGCAAATCTCAATTGACAAACAGACGTCCCCAGTACGCTAATCTCCCTTAACGTTTTCGCCCTGTCCGTGTACAGGTGTACAGCTAAATAGCTAAAAGAAATCGTCAGGCATTCAAACAATTCTTAAACAGTGTTGACCACTTTAGCGATGGATAACAATATCAAGCTTTTAACCAAGGTGAAGAAATTAAAACATAAAGGAAACGATCCATCTTCATGAATCAAGTAATACACAAGTTAATTACTTAGTAATTTCAGCCGTCAGTGCAGAACATTGATCCTAGATTCCATCATTTTGGGTTTCTATCAAAGTTTCCTTGTTCGTTAAGTTGATATTGCGAGTCAACTTTCGGAAGCGAGCAGCAGCCGCAGTCCATACTTTAATCACGTTATGATTGATATGAATGGCACAGTACTTAAAACCATTCAATCAAGGCATATGAACCATGGATTTAGATTATTAAAAACAATTCTTTCTACACTCACCTGTAAATACTTGACTAAGGCGTCAACGACATTTGGTTCTCCAACTGAAGTCGATATGAACAGTATCTCGCGGTTTTAAATTGTCTTATATGCTACATGGTACATAACAAAGATAATTACTAACTATACGACGAAACTATTTGTGTCGTCAGATTCTGGGACAAAAGAAGCTCTCAGTCTGGGTCTGTTGTTTACAAAGAATTGTTATTTAAATAAGGTTTTGGTGCATTTGTAAATGCTCTAAATTTTCTTCTTTTTCGTTACCCAAGTTTTCACGAGTCGTTCGCTTTGCCATTTTGGGATTCTGTCACCTGACGCCTTGTGACATCAACCCTAGCTATCTGTACACAGGTTAAACATTATAATTGATTTAAAGTTCAGTCAGCATCATTACGTTCTACGTTAATAATCATTTTATAACTTTCTTTTGAAAAAATTGCACTAAAATTATTAGACCTCTGGAGGCGTCTTATTACTCAGAGGCAATTAAGATCAGCCTACTAAAAAGAAAGCATTCAAGTCTTCCAATATAATTGTACGGGTGTGACGGCAATTAGAAAAGACTGACAATCGCTGTTCCTGGGAATGAATGAAGACAAAACGAGCGCTTTCTTTGATGGGGCCAACGCAATGTCAATTTAGCTGAATTAGAACTGAAGTGATATATTCAATGGATTCTCGACTTTAATTGTCACATAGCTGCTAAAATAAAGTACTTTAGATAAATGGGAATTTGTCGAACTCAATTTTAACTTAATACGCTGAGCAAAAAAATTTCTTTTTTGCACAAGAAAAACAACAAAATAGTTGAAGAGGTTGTTAAGTCGCCCATACATGCTACTTCTTCTTTCTCCAGATGGACTAATTAAAAATGATAAAGCCGCAATTCCTGTAGTCCCCTTTGAATGATTTCATCTTAAAAATATTCTTTACGTGCTCCACCGACTTTGATTAACATCAGAGACATATTGTCACGAAAGCTAAAGAGGTTACAAATGGTTTTGATATCAGCTTGTGGACACCGCATCAAAGCTCCTCTTGTCAGTGCTTATTGACTTCTTTTTTTTACACAGGAGAAAAATATTCCATACTGAACTCTAACGAACGGTACGTAATGCATTGGGGAAGGATTAAGTTTTAAATCGACCTCACCTGGTTTCTTTGCACTCTACTATTGAGTAAATTTTTTTAAATCAAGTAAGTATAATTTTTTATTGCATAGCGGTGACATTTCAGACCATTGGCCCCTAAAAATAAACCATCAAATTATCAAATGGCGGTATACACAGTTAGACTCGCCAGTGAGAGGGTTAATTACTTGTTATTTGGTCCAGCTCAGATTTACCATCCTGTATACTTACTTTTTTATTGCATGGCGGTGGGGAATCAGGATAAGGCTTACAAATTGGAAATTGCATACGAGCGACGAAATGCAGTTTTATCAGTAAACAAGAACACTCGGTACAATGATGGATATTCCCTTTGATGGAAACAACACAGATGATTACGTTATTTTCCTTACTGAAACTTTGCTAAAAGATTTTAAATTATTCGTTTCTTGGTTTTGTTTTGTTTTTGTTTGTTTTTGGTTTCTGGAGGTGACGATGAAAGTTCTTACGATTTTGGATTATAGAATGTTACGTAACCACGTAAACTTGCAGAGAATTCATTGTCAAAGGCCGGGAACTTGAAGACCTTTGGTGGTTGGAGACCTTATCGCCTCCAAAATGCTAGCAGCACACGTGGCGTTGAAATCTTAGTCAGGAAATATATCAAGTGCTCAATGCTGGCCACCCACACTATGTAAAGTCGTGCAAAATTGGAGAGGAAAGACGAACTTTCACCATAACCAGTGGAAAAATACAAAATTAGGAAAAAGGAAGCGTTGATTTCAAAATGGTCTGCATGGGATTGCTGTGGTAATCTTTCATGTCATAAAAGTGTACAAAGATAATCGTAAATTGAATTAAAGTTTAATAATGTTTTGGTGTTTTAGATAAGTGTAATAAACAGTCTTATCACCGTCACCCGATGTAGCAGCAAAGCCTAGTTAGAGGTAATATCCATCTATCATTCGCGACAGAACAGATACAGATGAAGTGGTGGCACTGATAAAATTATATTTAGCCTCTTCCTCCGGCCCATTATCACCGCTAGTGATAATCTCTTCCAGGGCTACACCTTCGCACTTGTCTAAAGCAACATACGCGTTCGGAGCGAGCCAGTAAGTCTCGGACCAATCGAAATTAATAACTGCCGGGGGATTATTGATGCCAATATGTTATGTTGCGCATTTGCGCGCTCGTATTAGGAAACGTATTCTTAACCTAAATTCACGACAAACTCGATAATCTGCAGCAGGTATTTGAATATAACATTATCGATGACGTCCCTTCAAATTAGAACGCTCAATTACTACACGGAGGCAAAACTAAACAAGGGTTTAAAAAAGAAAACATCAACAGATCTAACACCCGTAGTGATCTCTCTGAGTGTTCCTACATCAGAAATAAGGCGCTCTTTGATTAGTTGCAGATCAATTACCACTTTACCTGTGCAAATCTGTTCTCACTAAGGCTTCCGAGTCAAAATTAAATGATGTAATAACGGTGAACTTCAAATAAGTTTTTTTGGGCGGCTGGGTATGTTTTTCGAAGTCTTCTGCAACGTAAGATTTCAGACCACTGGCCCCAAAAAATAAAGCATCAAATTATCAAATGGCGGCATGCAAAGTTAGACTCGCCAGTGAGAGGGTTAATTACTTGTTATTTAGTCCAGCTATTTGCCATCCTGTATACTTACTTGATTTTTTAGTACTTGAACTCGTCCAAGGGAGATGTGATTAACTCGAGAAGAGCTACATCATTCCTTAGAAAGAAATGACCGGCACAGTTCATTCGAGGAAAGCAAAACCTATTACATAGTAATCAGTCTTCGTTTACGATAATTGTATGCCTTCTGTTTGTTTCTAAAGATGGTTTATCCTTGACGAACTGGCCGGATTCTCTAAAGATGTCTTTGTTCTATAAAGTTATTATTATAGCCTCGCGGGAACCAATACCCGATCGATCATGCTTCAGTTTTGACATCCAGGCACTCCCAGTTTAGGAAAATGACATCAAAAATCCTTTACTTGATCTCAATATTGAAATTGAAATGGAAAACAACCGATTTGCACATTCATTTAGATAATTATTTGTCTCCTGTCTCTCTTTCTACTAAAATTAAAACGATCTCTCTTTTAATTTCACAATTGCGTGATTTTTTAATTAAAATCTCATCAACTGACCAAAACTAATAACGAAATAATAATTTGTTTTCCAGGGTAGGCCAACAAAGCAGGGAAAGCTTTTCGCGGCCGACAGCTTAAACCCGTAGTTTTTAACAAAATTGCCGCCTTGATCGAATCGCTAAGTGTTCAAGAGAAAATATTGCATTTCCACTTGCTGTACCTTATCAACCAAGGGAAAGTTTTAAGAATACAGGTAACGATTTTTGAAAGCGCATCACCCGCTTAACACTAATAAACAAAAGAGTTGACTGACTCAAATAATTCATGTTGATGCCTTATTTGAACAAGGCTTATTCGCCGAATGCCCTTGGTAAATGCACATGTAGGTTCAAATGATAAACAACTGTTTTTGTAAGATTTTTCTGAGTAAACTTCACTTAAATAAGAAACCTGCGATAGGCTTAAGGAAAGTGTGCTGGCGAAATGATATCAAACGCGAGGGAAATCTTTGCGTTGGAGAATTGATGCAAAGGAAGAGGTGAAACAAAAACTACGTACGATAAGAAGTCGGAACATTAAAATAGAATTAGAAATTGGATGGGGAAGAGGAAGTAGTAAACGTGAACGGTCTTATTATTCAATCAGCCTGGTGTTTTCTCTTCTCAAATTACGACCTAGCCGGACTATATGCCAGTTTCATATTTTGGATCCAATTAGGAAAAGTCAGCGGATGTGCAACTGGTTAATCAACGTTTTGACTTCCTCGAAGATGAATTATTGAATGCAAAATCTTGCAGAAGAAATCTCTATGACTCTAATTCGTTAATGAGGCGAAATTGAATTCTTGACCTATGATAGTCAGACGGCTGTTGAAACCACAGTTTCCGCTCCAAACATCTCGAAGAATCTACAGTTTAACCTGAACTGATAAAGGAAAGCACTCTTTTTTTGCTTGCTGGCCGCCGCTGACACGAACTTCAAAGAGGGTTAAGCAAGACGCGGCTGTCGCTCTCTTGTTTCCCTATAAACCCGAAGTTACGTTGGGATGTAATTTAGAACCCAGCAAGTGGGTCGTTATCAGATTTTGTCGTTATCTTAAATATTAAAATCAATTGTTGGAAGCTGTGGACAGCTTTTCAGATGATATAGGTAACACACCATTAGTCTGTATTGTGAGATTCATTGTTAATTGCATTTTGGTAAATTGTTAGTTATATATCTAACCAAACCCTCTGACCTCGCACGAACTTATAATCAGAGACGCTACAGTATCCCTAATGGCATGGCATTCGTATTATGCTATAAGCGATTGGCCATATGTACTAGAGATTTATAGCACAATAAAACAACCTACGTTCCCTCAATGAGCAAAATTTAAGTGGTTCGTAAAACTCTCGCTTAGTGAGTCGAGTATTCCTATGAAATGTCGAGTAGTTTTTGCTCAGCGTATCCACATGGAAAAATGTTATTACCATCATTATGTTATTACCATTAAGGCTTTTTCCAGCGACAAACATGGGGTGGTTTCGATTGCGTTGAGATCATGCTCCTAGTTCTCATCAAACCTGTGAAATGGCACGAAAAACCAATCAAAGCGCTCGATTAAAGATCGGTTACAATGCAGCTAACGTAACTAAACAGCCGCGGTAGGTTCTCTGAAAAGTAACTCTCATAGAAAACTGAGAAGAAGTTGCGGCATGCTGTTCGTGAGTTGAAACCGGAAAATAGTCATCGAAACTGGATTGCTCAATAAGATGCCGTTCTCACCACATATAGTTATAGTATAACGGCCATTGCCATTTTCAATTTCATGGGTTAAGCATACGTGCTTATGTGAAAAGATTCAAATCGACCTGATGATGACCTGCGACAAATGGAAGTTGCCAGAGGCTGGCTGTTTAGTCGTCTGTTTGTATACATTGCTTTTATCTCAATCGTTATGTAGATAGCCCCATGTGGAGTACTACCGCTGGTTTTTGTTGTTTTAACCGCTGGATACTGATTCACACACAGAGCGTGTGCACTATGAGTTGAATCAAATACTGTCAAATCCCTAGGGTTACAAGGCAGAAAATAAAGCAGGATCTGCGAAATTAAATAAATGGCAATTAGAAAATTAACTGGTCCTCGGAATATTGATCGCTATTTTTCATGTTGATCATGGCAGTGTCAACTCCAGGTGCCTTCATTTTGAGTCAGTAGCGTGTCATATGTGTATCATTACAAGCCAGCATTGAGTTGCAATTTAATAAAATAAACCAATGTCAGTCCAATGTACACTCCATAACAAAGCAATTCTTAATTGATTGATGAAAATACACGAAACATTAGTTCAATAGCTAACGTCGTCTTGGTAATGGACAGTTGCGAGAATAATAATTAATTGGTTTTAATCCATTGTGAGCTTCTCTTTGATCTGTGGTAAAAAGCGCACCCATAATTTGGGCCGTCGAAGGCAAAATATGAAGATTGTGATTTGTTTTATCCTCAGAGCAGAGCTGGGTATATTCTTTGAGACTGATTTGGAAGGTCGCAAATTGAGACGAACGTTGCAGCCAAGTCTATTTGACTGTCAGTACTGTTTGAATTAAAAAGACAAAAATTAATTCTTAAAGGAGCTGCGAAGGATCCATTAAAATGTTTTCTAAAGCCAAGCTAGATGTACGTCTACAATAGACTGTTTTGTGTCCTTTTCAACTTAGCTTTGTGTATTGTTTAACTGTATTGTGCGGTTATTTAATTGCCTGCCTCAATGGACTAAAACCTGTAAAGCGCGAAACAATACTTGATTAATCCAATAAAGCATCATTTGCACGAAGCATTGTTGGGCAAAATGTTCGTGTTATAGGAAATTTAATCTTTCTTTGGAAGAAGCAGAGGATTAAAGCTAGAATAAACTAGACAGTTATAAATATCTCCCTACGCAGATCACATCCCAGCTGTTAATTAATTGTTAAATTCATTTGACAACCCTACTTCCGAGCATTAAAAAAATACCTTCGCGTATTACAAAATAAGAATGGTAAAAATTTGCACCTTTTTTCGAGTAACTGCAAAAATAATTGTCTCTGGTGAAATGTTTCTAGCTGGGACATGACTTTTTGCGATAATAAGTCTTGCATTGGAAGAGTTCAACGCGTTTTTAAAAACAGATTAACCGGAATTGTTTCCAGAAATGCTTTCATGACTAGTGTCAAACAAGTCGAGACCCTATGACTAGAAATTGCCCCCGGGGCCGTGAATCTTGCGTTTGAAGTCAGTTTATGATAATGGGCTTGAATTGGATAGCTTTCAAGTCAGGAATTTTTGTATCCAGATACATACATCCACGTACACCTAAGAAACACGTCGTCCCCTTGCGTGGAGCTGATCACGCAGAGCAGATATGCCCATTTTGTGGCGAGTTTATATCGTATTTTTGTCACTTGGCTATACCGTGTGTTCATCTAAAGGTAGGCTGTCGTTGACTTTTTGAAATTATTTAATACTTGCTGAGGTAAATTAAAGCTGACGGATGCCCGGTTTCAAGTGTAGTCGGCTTGACGAGTTTCGACATCGCGCCACGAGGATTGTCGAGCAACTTAACAAATGATTTTAGTGAAGGTTGTGATTATTTCAGAAGATTGTTCTGCAGCTTACCAGGTTTTACACATTGCAAAACTGTACGGCTCACACAAATGCCTTACTCGGTAGGGAGCACTCTAAACGCCTATTTAGGACACGCGATGTTTCCAGCGTGAATTTCAAGATATATATTTTTATTCGTTCTGCATTATGCGCACCAAAACCTGTCGTTGCGCCCTGATTTTCCCTCCATCAGTAAACCTAGTTACAATCAGAACCATGCACAAAATCATTGAGCTTTTTCAAGCGTTGTTCCGTTACGATACAGAAAGAAAACTTAATTTGATCTAATACAAAGGAACTCTTTGGCACTCAAGACGAAAAATTACCAGGCTGTGGAATCATAAATCATTTGGCTAATGCAGCTTGTTTAGCAAGAAATTATCGGCTTATTATCTTTTAGCGTTATGAAAGAATTAGTTGTTTCCACTGTCACATGAAGTTTCGGTAAACATATTAATATATTATCAAAACTAGACAAGGAATAATTGAAATAGGGTGTCGTTAATGAAATCAGATGGTGATCACATTTAGAACTCAATTATGAAAAGGTACTTTTTCCGGTAATGAGGGCTATCTAAATTCCTGGAGTGGTTTTGACGATGACGAATAAATTAGTCCTTTGAGGTCGTAGTGAAACATAATTGCATTGTTTAGCAAGAATGCTTTGACACATGTATATCTTGTAACACTTATTTCAGTTCCATGGCAGGAGCCCAGCAATTTTGACCGTGAGAAAGACTAAATCAGTAGAATGGAGTTCAGGAAATAATCGTTCATCTGTATTTCATTCTTAACATGTTGGTGAATAAACAAATGGTTTTAACGTAGTATGATACTCTATGTTCCATAACAAACAGTTTCAAGAAGAATACAAAGTATTATTCATGTCGGGTTTATAACTTGCTTGAAAAACTTTTCCACAAAGGAAGCAGACAGGTTCCCAAGTTTATTAAGTGCTGAAGAAGTTTATAGTTTTTTAACAAGTCAGCTCCTAATGGATTTTAAAATGTTTCTACTATGCAAGCATATTAAACATATAAGATGATAAGAATATTCTTTCTGTCTTTTTTTTTTTTTAAAGTTACAAAGTATAAAAGCATAACGGACGATGACGACGAGAAGAAGTTGATACACTTCCTATTTGATAACTATGACCCAGAAATCCATCCTGTTCTCAAGAAAACAGATACAGTTGAAGTAAAGTTCGGCATCTCGCTCCATCAGATCATTGAAGTGGTAAGTCCAAAATGGTTCTTATGGAAGCTGAAGGGATAAGGTTACTAATGGAGCACATTTCTCTGCTCTAGGGTCATTTATACTTTTTATTGCTGCAGTGCTTGCTTCAAAATCAACCAAGCAAGGAGCTTGGTTCTAGATTATAGAGAGATACCGGACGCGTCTCGCCTGTGTCACTCATTTGGGATGATTTCAATCTTTTCGAGCACAACAGGCTTGCTTTGGAATGCATACTAACCTCACAAATGCACTAGTAAAGGTCAATTTGACCCATGGTCATTTATCTTAATCAATTAAAACACGAAAGAGGACCCTTGTAAGTTCTTAATTAAAAAAAAGGTCATACTTTTTGCTAAATTTACTAATAGATTTAAATGGCTATTCAAAATCATTATGTATAAAATTAACAAGGTTCTCTTCGTATGAAATATGAAAACAATGTTAAACAGTAAATTAAAACAATTCACACAAAGATCCGGAGAGCTTGGCTTTAAACAAGTGAAAATACTGAAATGGCTGCCACCTTCAAAAGCCACTTTCTATTAATTATATCTTGGACATAGTACCATTACTATGACTATGAAACAAAATTGAAAGTTAGATCGAAATATGAATTGTAGCTGGCGATTTGGAACAGATAAACGAACAGATGAATTGAAAATTGATCGGACGACAAACAAGGGAGAAAATGTTGTCACTTTGGATCACAAAGTCGGCGAGGAAGAGATTTTCATTATCAATCTGTTACATCAGGCATGCATGACAGGCTCAAAATTTCAACTCCTTCAGACAATGCATACTTCCATAACTTACGATCAAAACTGCCAAGTAAATGCAAATTTTCACTTATTTTGACTTAAATGATTGATGTAACTCATTTCTTTCCTCAAAATAGTGGGAAGAGAGCCTATGATCAAGGCGTCCTCGAATTTTCGAAATAGCTGAGGGAGACAATTAGTTAATTCATATCTTTATCACCGCATTATAATTGCATAACGGCATTTTTCTTTCAGGATTTCAAAAACCAAATTGTCAAGAGTAGTGTTTGGATAAGACAGGTATTCAAATTTCACCAACTTTCAATAAAACTCCACTTTGATTCATTTAATGCAGTTACGATTGTACTGCAAACATAGCAAAAGAATTACGTGGATGGGAGTTCTGCCAGCGAGCTACAGTTACACAAATGCTCGGAAATTAAAACGTTTTAAAAATTGTCAACACAGAATACGCTGTAAATGTGCATGTTGTCCTTTCCATGTGATCTATTCAGACTCAAGTCAAAGGTAAACACTTTCAGATACCATAGCGCAAATATTTTATCGTCCTCCCTGATGATGCCGTAGAACTGCGAAAGCTCGGAGTAAATAAAGTAAGAAAGAACCACAGTAGCACTTAAAGGCTTCATTCGATCAATATCCCACACTTTCAGATATGATATCCATTTCCTATGAGGCTTATTTAATCAATTGTTGTAGATCAGTAGCTAATTATACCCTCGGCTTCGTCATTTGCCGTTGTTTTGTGTTGTTTCATCGCTACTGAACTTATTTAAGATTTTTCAATTCGTTTTTTTAGGCATGGAATAACCCGTTCTTAACGTGGAATAGTTCAAACTTTGGTGGTATAAAAACTATTAATGTGCATCAGTCAAAACTCTGGAAGCCTGACATATTCTTGTATAACAAGTGAGTATGGATCTTAACGCTCGGTACATTTACATGCTTGTACCCGCTGCTTTATTACAGTGTTTCTAAAGTTTGCTGTCATTCAAAATTCTTCGGCAATCGAGACCGCTTAGAGAGCTGTCTAAAGTTGCCCCCAGAGACGAGTAGAATCCCATAAGAGTTATTTGCACTTTAGTACTGACTCTGTGCATACATTGGTTTACTTTGCTTTACCATTTGATTGGTCTGAAAACACACGCCACCCCCTTGATGTAACTCCTGTGCGCTTTTCCCTGCTTCAGACCGTTTAGTTGTAAATACTTTCAGTTCTAATAAGCTCCCAACGATATGTTTTCCAAGTTCTGATTGGTTTTTGTGGTTATTTTTTTTTTGGGTTTGTGGGCCTTAATCCCAATGCAAGGCGCTCAATATGAACTGTTGAGGGGGAGGCAAGGTTTCCCATGGGAGCTAGCTGTCACCATTGGTTAGAACTGGCAAGCCACGTGGGCCAATTCGTAGGATGAAATCGGCCATTGCTCGGAATCGTTCAGAAAAATTAGTCATTTTCTAAATAAAAAAAAAATCTATGATAAACATTTAAGCTGAAATCGATTTAAATTCCCGCTAGGAAAAGCCTATTTTCTGCTTTAACTTGACTAGCTTAGCCAGTTACTTTCTAGTAATACTGAGGGACACCTCCGTCGACAGCTGCTGAAAAAAAAAGTAATTTCCACGAATGTACGTTTTTTGTCGTGTTCATTCTACAGTGTAGATGACTCTGACGATGGGGCTCTGGATCGTTTCAAGACTAAACTTGTCTTAAGCTCAAATGGAGACATTATGTGGATGGCGCCAAAAATCCTGACAAGCTCCTGTAAATTTGACGTTACTTACTTTCCTTTTGACAAACAGGTAAACCGACAAGTGTAAGAAAAGAAGTAGCCATTGCACGTTGCAAGTGAAACTGTGATT
This sequence comes from Pocillopora damicornis, assembly GCF_964200805.1. Classification (NCBI taxonomy): domain Eukaryota; kingdom Metazoa; phylum Cnidaria; class Anthozoa; order Scleractinia; family Pocilloporidae; genus Pocillopora; species Pocillopora damicornis. Next base: position 23,602,301 of record NC_142677.1, read on the forward strand.
TGTCATTGTTTGAGTTCATTCTATCTGAATATTCAGTTCATCTCCAGATACCATTGGTGAGACTATCAGGCTTACAGGGAATTAATTACTCTGATCGTAATCATTTATTATTTGGTGGACTGTTTGAGCTGATGTAACGGTGATATCAAAGGAAAGAAAGAAACTTATAACGTATCTAATTACCGTCATCGTAACTTCAGCAAGTGACATTTGTTATTGTGGAGTAAGCTGTTTGAAACTATCAAACAGAACTTGAAATACAAAAAAACAACAATAATTGGCTAATAACAATGTTTTTTTCCTAGACCTGTAAAATGAAGTTCGGTTCGTGGACATATGACGGCCTTCGACTTGACCTTATCCCAGAAGGAGGAAAGAACATGTGTGATGGAGACATTAAAAAGTTCATCAGACACGGAGAATGGGACCTACTAAGCATGCCTTGCAGTCGTAACGAACTTGTTTACGCCTGTTGTCCAGAGCCTTATCCGGACGTTACTTACACCATGACGTTGAGAAGACGACATATGTTTTATTTCGTGAATATGATCGCCCCCTGCTTTCTTATATCAGGTAGGTGGTTGCCTCGGTTCTGAAGTTGTGTCATGGGAACTGAGAGATTATGTCATAGGATAAGATTATTTATCATAGAAACTACGGTTTTATACAAGGATTTCCAGCCCGGAGAAGAGCCGTTACAACACACATGAAAAAAATACGATGTTTTTTCGCCAATCAGCTGCTGACACGTCATTCGCCTCTCGCGTCACTTGGTCAGGTTGATGAATGAACGGCAAAGCTTTCACCATTCTCAATCCAAGGTCCTTTGTCGGAATTTTTCGGATTATGGCTGCTAAAACACTGAAAAATCCGTATCGCTCGCAGACAGTGATGTTCAAACTTAAAAATATGAAAAGAAAAACCGAAAGTTACATATCCATTAGCTTTGGTAATGGCATTTCTCGCGACTGAGAACGAAAATCGACAGCTGGAAGATTTGCTTCAGGCCGGAAAGGAGGGAAAGAACTTCAGATTTTGTTATTTACAAAGGGTTAAAAAAAATGGCAGAACAAAGAAAAATTGATTGATTAGAATTAAACGTTGGCCAACGCATTTGAACTGTTAACTAAAAGGGAGGTATCGAGATTGCCTGGACATCAGAGGCCAATTACAACGCAAGTCTCAAAGGGGCTGAAACCCTTACTATGTCGACCTTTAGGGAATGTTTAAAATGTTTTTGTTAAACATGGCAACCTTTGTATTACTTTTCAGCGCTGACCCTGTTGTCTTTCTATCTTCCTCCTGAGTCCGGCGAGCGTCTCACACTCGTTATTACAAATCTCCTGGCCTTGACAGTTTTCATGTTGTTAGTAGTAGAGATTATACCAGCGACCTCTGAGACTGTACCTCTAATCTCTGTTTACTTTTATGGCAGTGTTTTTGAGGTAAGCTAAAACTCATTCAAACTTTTGACCAATCCTGGTTTGGGAGCGATCATCTCTCCGCTGTGTATGCTTTCAGGTGTAATTCTAGCTATCAAAATTAATTAAATATCCATCGGATCATTTAGTGTCGAGTGGAATCTGGGACTGGAATTTTCTTTTTTGTGTTCTACGATTGGTCGCCCTAGCAAACCTTTTAACAAATCAGTTGAAAAAGCGAACCACATCAAATCGTCTTCTGGTCATTGGTGATTTCCCGAGCTTGAAAGAGTTTGTATGCATTTGTGATATTATCCGCTTTTCAGTCCGTTCATTTTAATTTCTTTGCTTTTTCTTTCCTCATTTTGCTATTTTCATCAGCCGGCATTCTTACAAAATGAGTCGTTGATGTCATGTTATTCATTTTCATTATGTTTTTTTTAGGTGGCTTTGGCTCTCGTCGCAACGTGCCTCGTCTTGAGGTGCTATTTCAACAACCCCTCACATACACCCGTTCCGAACTGGGTGCGTCACATAGTGTTGGGTTGGATGGCTCGACTTACTAAGGTACCTGTCAAGAAAATCCTGGATGGCATTGATCCTAAAGAATCCTCAAAGAAAGACCCAAAGCAAGATGAGAACGATATCTCAGAACCTGGAAATGTTGTTCAAGGGAAGATTCCAAACACCTCGCGTCGTAATTCATCACGTGATCACCTGTCACACATTTCACCCAATTTACCTGGCGATATACAGCCAAGACTAAACCTTTTACCGTCAATTCAGCGAGCTAGAAACGCGAATCGTTTAAGCATGCCCCACTTTTACGATGGTATTCAAGTCGGCGGTGCCATGAATGATCTGATTAGCAGTCACGCTGCCTCGAGGCACAATCTTCTGGACATCGCGCCGCCATCGCATTCGAAGCACGTTTTCGCGAATCATGTGAAGTCAGCAGACGACGTTAGAGGTACTGCTGATGGCGTGACAAGACAGCTGTTAGAGACTCAGACAAATCTCGCCAAAGATGTAGCCGAGGTAGTGCGATATATTCAAGACCAGGAGATGAGCGACCTAATGAAGGAGGAATGGCAACTAATAGCTATTATCATTGACAAATTTTTCCTCTGGTTGTTTTTGTTCATTCTGTGTGTTTCTACGGTAATCATCTTCATGCAAGCTCCAAGCTACGCGTGGTCTTAGAAATCTGATATTAGATGTAGCTAAAAAAAGGATTTTTAACTGGGTGTTTAATACCAGCAATTTATTGGTATTTAAGTGCATACCAGGCTATTATTTTCTTATAAGTCATTACAAAGGGGAGAGGGGTAAATGTACTCTGAGCTCCTCCAAGGGCTTTGGTCGGTCGAGCAGCTAGGAGGAAGGGCGAAAAAACCAGTGACTTCCCAAGAAATATTTCTTTGAAATATCGTAGCATGACTAAACTAGAAAGATAATCAAGTACCGATGATCACAGGCAAAACATTTAGTCGACGCTGCATATTGGTTGAGATCATTTATTTTAATGGGCAAGCATTGCCTCCGACCTACAGTAGAAAATATTGAGGTGACTTACACACGGCTAATGCGACATGATGCAGTGATAGTTCTGACGTGTTCTTTGCCGAATTTTGCGGAAAAAAAGTATGTTTTGGGATAACGTTTAGTTTGTTGCATGAGGTTCAGCTGGTTTGAACTCAAATGCAACATTAAGCGGGAACAAAGTTTCCTTTTTTTGCAATGTGGTGCCTGGTGCACTTCTTCCTAATGCAAACCAAACCCAGAACAGAGCAGAGAAACAACAGAAGATTCGGACTTGCCGTGATCAGTTGACACACGAACTTTCTCTGAAAATGAGCTTACTGCATGCATTCATGACGGCCCCTCCCAGTAATGTTTACGACTTCTTACTAGCAATTAATATAATAGAAGAGTGGATAGCGTTGAAGGCGCATTTTGATTGGTTACTCAAATCCCAAATATCCTTTGCTATTCACCTCCGAGTAACGCGCGGGATTTGCCCCCGAAAATATTATGACCGCGTTACAAGAATAAATGAGTTAAAATCATCTTTCTGTGCTTAATTATCTCATTGTTTTAGGATATGCTAAAAACAACTACGGTGTCATTGGCTAGCTGAGGATATTTACCTCGCCGCTTGGCGGTTGGGTAAATATCCACCACGAGCGACCTTCACTTCGTTGAATAGCTGTTAATTTTTGATACTGAAAAAGTTCACTAATGAACAAAATTGACTCAAAGGAGCTATCGCAAAAGAAAAGTTTTGATAATCACCCTTTTTACTAGTCTGATAATATACCTGGTAATTGCTTCTTAGCTCATCTGGGATTTTCACAATAAACCTTTCTAAGTGAACAATTTTATGGTCGCTTTTTAGTTCGTATGATTACAAAACTGAGTATACCAAGTGATTTACTAAGTAGATAACTGCCTCTTTTACATTCCTACATATTTCTGTTTTTGGAAGAGTAAACCTAATTAAGAATATCTAAGACTATTCTTCAAAGATTCAGTACCAGCTTAGTTGGATTCTAATTTCTATATATCTTTGTGTCTGATCGAAAGAGTAACGCATATACAGTTATGCTATTGGTTATTGTCTGCTGTATTCAGTTTTCCACCGTATGTACAACAGCGTTGTTCATAACAAGACCATAAACCTTAAAATAAACGTTTACTTCACCACTTTGATACTATTGCTGTTTCTTTTTTTTTCCACTTATTTTCCGATTATTCCATTTAATCCTCGCAGTTATAATTTTTATTGCAATAACGTGCCATGCAGTGATCATTATCTAAACCATGGAAAAATAAAAGATTGTTAATGTAGACAGAAAGAACATAATTAAAAATAACATACGAAAAGCACGATCCAAAATAGCGACCACCGTGTTCCACTCGTCTTTTTTTTCCTGCACATCTTCGTTTTTGGCTACTTCTTTGGTCAGAATTTGAACACATTCCAGCAGCTTCTCCTGCATTTTCAGCATTTCTTCCATTCGCCTGTCGCCGTTGTTTAAAGGCTTCCTGACCTCGCCATCTGTTCCCGTCTCAGAGTTATGCTGCTCTACTCCATGATCTTCATTACTGCTTAGACTCACATCGCTGGATTGTATGCACCAATCTTCCACCTGCGAGACGGCCATTCTCGGGATAGATTCCTGCTCCCTTAGTCCAGGCCCTGATTTATAATTTCCTTTTAAGACTTTTGAATGAGAAATCCGTTTGACAAGTGAGTGAATATCGTTATGGTGTGTAGCCAGGCTGTGGTCTGGGGATGAAGCTTTGTATGTGGAAGCGTTCTCAATCTTGGTTTTTTCATTTACTCTGTACTCCATTGCAATTTTATTTCTGCGCAGAAAAGTAACATCACCTAGTTCTTGTATGTCCTGTTTTCTATGGCGAGGGACTTTAACACGGAGTAATTGTGCCATCCAATTGAAGACAACGTGTCGAATCCAAACTGGCATGTCTGACGAAGCAGGATCGTGAAAATGGCACTTGAGAATGAAGCACGTGGCGAGAAGAGCCAGTGAAACCTAAAGGAGGATATATGTATCAAGCTGAATGAGCAACTGAAGACGGATATCTTGCTAGATATTAACTTATTTATGATAACAGAGGAGCGAGGTCCTTGAATATTTTCGTCGACTCTGAGAGTTATAATATGTATTAATTGACTGAGTAGGGAAGCCGGACGAAAAATATTTGGCTCAAGGTCATGACGTACGGATTTTAGCGCAGCGAGGTCCGTGCGTCATGACCGAAAGTCAAATATTTTCCAGTCCGGGCTCTCCTACTCAATTAATACCGGTATATAATACAAATAACAAGATATGGAAACAAAGATATATCAATTCGACCAAATGCGATCAAAATGTTCTTCGACAAACTACGTCTTTGACATTTTTCTGATTTTAAAATTAAAGGAGTTGACAGACATACCTCAAAAATCGCACCACTAAAGTATATTGATATGACTGGTATCACTTCTGAAGTTGATGGCATGATATCTGCCACAAGCAACATGAACACAGTCATGGCTAACAGGTTTGTGATCACCAACGTGATACGTTCACCAGAATCAGGGGGAAGGTAGAAAGCCGTTACTGTCAACACTGTAATGGAATAATACATGTATGAAGGGGATAAGTTTCTAAAGTAACTGGAATGCTGCGATAGTGTGTGTGTGTGTGTGTGGGGGGGGGGGGAGGGGGGGAGGGGGGGAGAGTTTTTACAGGATTTATTAACTTAGATGATATTGAAAATTGGCCACCACAAAGAGTTTTAAAAACAGCTGACATTTTGAGGGTTGGCCCCTTGTCAAAGCGAATCGGGCATTGACGAAGGGCTAGCGTTCGAAACGTCAGGTTTAAAATCATATGTATACGTCGAGATCCAAATTACGTTTTACACTTAATAGAATGCCTGAAGAACAAATCAGATGGTCTTTAAAAGTAACCTCTCATCACCGAGAAAATGTGAATTTTTCTTCATCAAAATAGTAAGGACTTTGATTGTCATTATCATCATCTTGACTGAGGACAATTTTAGTTTGCGAGGTTATCATAATAAAAGTCAAATATTTTTTATGGCTCAGCTTATAATTTATTACTTTTGCAGTTTCTCTTCGTTACCTGTTATCAGCAGACATGGTATGATCAGATTCATGTAATAAAACAAAGCCAATCTCTGTATTCTCAGGGTGTAAGTAACATCCGGGTAGGGCTCTGGACAACAAACGTAATAGATTACATTCCTCTTTGCTGGAAACGAGATGAGTTCCCATTCGCCGTTGCTGACAAACTTTGTCGTGTCTGCAAGGAGTGCCTCTGGTACCATGTCCACACGAAAACCATCGTACGTCCAGGAACCGAATTTCAGATCACAAGCCTGTTAGTAGACGAATCATAACTGTCAAAAACTTCAAACTGCTTGTTCCTTTACCGTGATTCTAGGTCTCATGAATTATTTTCAGGGACATCTTCAATTGAGTGCCGAATGTAATCCGGAATTGCTTCGTTTTTGCAATACTTCCTTATGTGATTGGTCCAAAAACCTCGCGCCACTTCCTAAACCAATCAGATACAAAACTAAAACCAACCACAACTTGATCATTCGAGTTTCCCCGCTCTTCGGGCGGTTTGCTTGTTTGTACTTCGAGTTCTCAGAGGCTATTTATGGTGATATTTCCTTGCTCGGATTGCATGGCTGTTGTGATTGCTTTGGTTCTCGTTTTACAAAATTCAATCGAACTGTGCTCTATCTTTGAAATCCGAACGTAACCTTGAATCACATGTTAATCAGTGGATGTTTCGGAGATCCTTACCTGGGTATCGAAAGGGAAATACTTGACGTCCATCTTACAAGAGCTGTACAGGATCACAGGTGTTAGCCACATGTTCCAACCAGTTGAGTTGATTACTATCTGTGTATGAAACTGATCCATTCCACCCTCACGTTCGTGGTCAGCGCTAAAAATTAAATTTTATTATAAGGAGCTTCAAGTATAAGTAACCAGCTACGAGCTGAAAAGTGCAACATTGAAAGAATGTTATTCGTTACTACTACTTTGAATTCTCTCTTTCGTTTTATAAAATCATTTTAAATAGAATACTTCACTGATCACAAACTGCATTTAAGAACAGATATAAGCATATCGTGTAGAGGGTAAACGAAAAAAAAGCTCTTCCCGATAGTTTTTTGTGCCACAAGTGTTGTTTGTAAAGTGATATTTTAATATTCTAAATTTGGGTTTGAAACGAATGCCTGAACTGGCTTTGGTAGTTAGTCTCGTTGGTTTAATAATCAAAGAGAGCTACAGGTCCAAAAACGTTTATCATCCTCTTACATTCCTTACTCCACTTAGCTGACAGGATTACATTTTTAACTTACTTATTGTATAGGTAGATGTCTGGTATCCAGACCTGTGAAGAGTGAACATTGACGGATTTTATTCCACCAAAGTCTGTTTGGTTCCAAACAAGGAAAGGATTGTTCCAAACCTATCAGAATAAAATGAATCATTCTACAATCAGGGTAGGGTAATTTAGTATTATCAGCTGAGTTGATAACGTGAATTGATCACCGTAAAGGGTGTGAGTGGCACATCACTAAATTTTGAGTTTAATTGATCATGCTTTTTTTGTAGGGTAATTTAGCATTATCAGTTGATAACGTGAATTGGTCACCGTAAAGGGTTTGCAAATTGAAAGCTGACGCTTCGAGTGTTATCAACTCAGCTGATAATACTAAATTACCTTGTTATACTCTCCCACCGACGCAGCACCACAGTTTATTTAGAAACTTACCCCTTTATTTATGCCTTTTTATAAATATATGAGAAGCTAAACATACAGGCATTTCGATTGGTTCTTAGTTAAGATCTATTGAAAGACAGACACATCATTTTGGCTCTTTTATCGTATAAAACAAATTATGGATTCCATACTGCCTTGGGTTTGTACAGTAATAGATCACAGAAAAATGTTGAAAGAGCTTCAGTGACACACTCGGCTGCTCCTTGCGTGCCTCTTTTCCGTTCCTACCACATTTTGACGTCATCTGTGATCTATCTGACTAAACAGATGCACGGCAAAGTGGAATCTATATGTATAACTAGAAAAAGCTCAATTTCCCTTCACTCATCCCTTTTGGTCTTCTATACGATACTAGATATTATACTAGATACATTGTGCAACCATCTTTGGTAAGGTATCCAGGAAACAGAAATTCCTACCTGTCTGACCCATACACTGGTCTGCAAGAGCTGATTCTTCTCGTCCTGCAGAAAAGTAAATAAAAATAAAATATGAATCTCTCGTAGCCATTGAAAAGTTGCATCAAGCCTATCGCGTAATAGTTTAATACTTTCCGGTTGTTTGGATTGAGTTGTGGTCGTAAAACACAACACATCACAACCTCTGTTTTCGCTGGTAAGTCGTATTGAAAAAAGCGAGAGATTATTTTATTTTGTTTTTATTTTTTGAGCCTAGAAAACGGGTAGTTCTTACTACAAGTCTACGCGGTAGACTTCAAAACCCATCAGTAACTTAACTGAATATTTATGTAACAGAAGTGGACAGCCTTTCTACATCGTTGTCTATATTTGCGACTTTTTTGAAATTTCATAGCGAAAAATCTCCGAGGAACTCTTTGAAAATAAGATTCTGGCAGACATGAATTAAGCCTAAGGGTGTAAAGGAAGCTTAGGTGGATATTTGTAATGTGCTAATTTCTGATTTATTATCAGCATTTCTTCTAAAGAAGTTAGTGAAATACAGGAAACCTACTACATTAATGATCTGGTGAAGAGAAATGCCAAAGGTGACAGTGACGCGGTCTGACTTGTTCTCGACAGGCCGCAAATGTGGATTGTAGTTGGTAAACAAGTATTTCAACAACCGCTGTTCGTCGTCGTCGTCTATTCTCATCACAGGTGCAGTTTTTCCTGGCACTGGTCAATCACAATTTAAATGAATTAAAAATTTGATTTAGTAAACTGCATCAAGTGAACATCTTCACTTAAAAAAAGCAACCTAATTTGCCCTAAAATGGCTGCTAAATCTCGGCCACACACACAAGCAATTCAGTAATGTTAAGGACACCCACACTCATCTACAATTCATGAAACAAAACCGTGCGGTTCTATACACAGTTAGTACTCTTCGAAAAAAAAAGGTCAGCGTAAAGCAGGTCCTTAAAGGCGCATATCGTTGTGAGTTTTTTTTTCTAAATTTATTTTTTTTCAGGAATCAAGTGCTTCTTCTCTGCAATTTTTATAAGTGTGGGACTTAAAACCCAAATTTGAAGTTTACAGTGGTAGTGAAACACAATGAGAACGCTTTTCATTTTCACCACAGGTAATTCAATCAGTTTTACATATGCGGTTACCATTCGTATTTGGTTCGAAAATGCGGACGTGCCTGCCTGTTTCATTGCAGATTTTAAAAACACATTCTCTTTGATTAACCTACCTTGTTTTGTTGAACATCCTGACAGAAAATAAATGGCAAGAAAAATTATTTTTGGAAAGGTGAAATCTCTGATGAAAAGCCACATCTTAGCACACGCAGCAGAAACCCAAACTCCAGTCTCAAAATCAGTACGTAGCTACGGACGATAGAGAATTCTGGCAATTGTCTTCAATCCTTCTCCTTCTTAGAAACTGAAACTAGAGTAAATGATAAAAACCTCCCGTGAAAAGTCGTCAATATGGTGATAGATAGACATGCAGTTGCTTTTACACGTGTTCAAACCCAGTTATATTAGGGTCCCCTGAAGGCATTTAGTTCCTTTTTGAACAAATAATTCAAAATCATGTCCCACGCCGGTTAATAACATCTTAAAATGTTGAATTACAGAGTTAAAGAGGATGCGGTATAGTGTAATTAGCAAATGATTGGTCCGCTTCTCCAAAGGATTTGTGGCCGGGAGAGCATTTGATGGGCCTTTGTAGAGGATGTTTTTGGCGCGGCAAGTCACACTTGAATTTTTTTTCATACAAAAAGTCTATCATCGTAATTCTTTGGCTCTTGTCGAGATTCACTGCACGATGGAATGAACAATTAACCCCCAAAAAATAAATAAAACGAAAAAAACAAGAGCTGTTGTGATTAAATTACTTCCCTACCAACAGAGCTTATTATGCATACATCATCCTGTTATCAAGGAATTGAAAAATATTTTTATTTCCCCTAATACGATGTCTCTTTCAAAATGAAATAATAAGCGAAAAAAAAATTAATAAGAAAATTAAGGAATATTGATATACCGAAATAAAGAACCGCCTTAATGCATTTCAGGTGAAGCTCTGATGTATCTGATGATGCTTCAAGTTAAAAAACTCCACTCGCTCGCTATAAAAATAGAAGTGTTTTCTTCTGGTAATTTCAACGCCTGAGAAGCAGATCAAAACTTTTTCCGTCTTCATTTGCTTTGGAAGTCTTAGTGAAAATTATGCCTAACAGACGTTTGTGATGTTATCTGTTTAGACTAAGCCGGTATATTCATTATTTCACACATTTTTTTTAAACGAAAAGTTACACATGCCAATTTTTTACGATTCCATTAAGCAAATTTATCATTCCAGCCCTAAAAATTACATTTGGAAAAGTCTTGTCCTCGAGTAAAGGCACTGTGTTGGTTACAGCAATTCCAATTTTTTCTCAGGGGATGACAGAGCTAAATGTATATCGTGGAATTCACCGATCCTCTACTAATGTTATACTGACTCACCAGTTAAACAATTATTGGCCGATCGCGGTTAAATCTTCTATTTTGTACCGCTTTAGAGAGAGATTACAACTTAATATCTTTAACAATGTGGCTCACTCCAATTTCAAAAGCCTAATTTACATTTATGATAATTGGAAACAAGCAGGTTTCTGACTCTAACTTTAAGCGCGGGTAACTATCTTAACGTTTTTAATTGGGGCCGATAGAGGCGTCAAAGCAAAGTTTAAATAAAAATGTAAATGAGCGTTTTGAATCACTTCCAAACCCACGAGGAAAACTCTTGCTTACATTGTAAAACACTCGTCGAACTAAAGTGGAAGGCGAATCGTCTCAACAGCCATCTTGATAAAATTCACGTTACGTACGTAGTACGTTAGGGAGGAAAAAAGCTTGGTGAAAGACATGATTAAAATAGTGTATTAATAAAATAATTTTAAAAATCGGACGCATCATGTATCAGTTACCTTCGGTAAAGATGAGCTTCTAATTTGAACGCTGTCAGACTCTTGACTCAGGAGAAGCTTATGTTTTCGTGTCACCTACAATTAATTTTCCGAACGGTTATGCCTTAATACAACTACCACTCTTGTTCCACACTGAAGATAATTACTTTATTTCAATGTAGTCGTGAGATAAATACTTGTGTTCTGATTGGTTCTTACTTAGCCCGTATTTTGCAATACAGACCGTCTCCGCGGAAACGGTCATGGGCCTTTATCTTTGCCTAGACAAGTCTGGTCTGAGTGCCGTGTAATTATAATAAAAAAACTAATTACTAATTTTGCTTGCCCGAGCTGTACTGGAAATTATTGGTCCTCGGTCGTTTTTGTCTTTTGCTGCCCTCGGTCCGTACACCCCCCCTGCCACGACCTCGGGTCAATATTCCCTGGTAAGGCCCTGTTAGTAAGAAGTTGAGAAGAGAGGTGTAAATTGCATTCTTTTTTGGCAGAATTGCCTCGTTAATTGAAGGACTTCATCAATCCTCATATGTGAACAATTCACTCAGGGGAGAACTAAATTGAGACTGGAACATTTCCCGAAACACAAGTTCGTGACCTTCTTCTAATTCTGGAAGGCGTGCGTAGAATAAAACATCTGACCTTGGCCAGAAAGAAAATGTTGTTTATAAATTCTAACTTCCCCTATTGTTAAATGAGTCCATCCAGACTATTATCTGTATCTTTTCAGTCCTTTGATTATCTTCTCTGTATATTCCGTTCGTTGCATGGTGAAACAATTGGTAAAATGAACAGCTGATTATATATTGTCGGGCATATTGCTGAGATAAAATAAAATGGAGTTTGGAATTCCATTTTTTCCTTACCTCAACATAAGTTTCACTGAAATGATAAATTTACCGCGCGTATAAAAGTCCCTGTATATTCTGAATGTAAATATTTCCAGAACCATTAACAACATCTTTTTAACAAGCACAAACTATAAAAACCGCCATACAAACTTCGTTTGACCGGTTCTGTCGCCCCTAATTATGTGGTAAGATAGCGTGAAAACAGATGGCTGGGCTAGAGGATATGAGTGCCATTGGATTGCTTACCAAAGACCGATTAAGGTCAAATACATTAATTAACTAAAGGGTATCGTAGAAAATATACCCGACATCCTAGCTAATTCTTTATTTCATCCCTTGACAGCGTTTAAATGCGTTTGATTCTGGTAAGCCGAGCGGTTCAGTTATGTATAGAAAGAGATTTATCAGCTCGCATTTTAAAACTTTCACCCGTCTATTTGTATTTGAAGACAAATTTATCACATCAATAATAACACTGTGGGTTGCGGTGATCCTATCTCTGAACCATTTTCTGATTCACAACAGACAAGATTGATCTGAGAAATTAAACCTAATTGAATTATAAAAAAAAAATGTATGAAGTTTTTTTCATTTATTTTGTTTTTAAAGAGCTAATAGTCCACTCTTTCAACTGGTCCTTCGGACACCCAAAACACTGGGGGAAACTGGGTATCCGTGATAATCGCGTAGACTCAACTCCATGCAAGTGTATCACGAACAGATTAAAAGCCAAGAGAAAGGTTGTTGTTCCAAATTTACAAGGCCTGTCGTCTATTGTGTCGCACGAGGCTCGTTCGGGATCAAGTTTCATTAATCAAAATATATTGTAGAGCAGTTTTGAAAGTTGCCTTCTGCTGACAAAAACCATTTTTAAGAATAGACTTATAACTAAATTAATTTTGTCAAACAAGCATGGTCGAGTTTCATAAACATGAAAATTAATGATGTGGGTGTAAACAGGTGAAGTGCACTCTTCATTATCATCAACAAAGGGCCCCGAAATAGATACGCGACAAAGCGGTGAGGCGCCTGAATGCAAAAATAATGCAACCGTCTCACATACTTTGATACAGTAATTGTTATAAGTAGAAATTTTCACGATTTGTACCCACCAGTTAGCTCATGGTAACGACAACTTTTTTCCAGATTTACTCAGAATTAAAGGAATCGCCCCTCTTTGCAATGCTTAAACCGTGTCTATAAATAGAAGAGAACTATTGGAAAAAACGTTTGTTTGGGAAGAAAGATCCTAGAAAGGTGACGATAAACCAAAACGATATCAGGGTGGCTTGGGATCACGATAATAAGTTACAAACGGCTGACTTGAAAAAAAAAAGCCTTCGTTTTAAAGATGCACCAAGGGTGGCCGAAATCTTTCTAAGCCAATAAATATGTAGTTCCTCGGTTCACCGACCGGGTCAAACAGAGCACTTGTGGTTAGCAACCTTTCAGCAAAGAAATTTGGCGGTAATTGATCATACAGTAGGGCATTTTGGCAAATTCACGAACTCTTTGGGTTTGTTTGATCTTAGTTGACTTGTTCTCGGTTGTCAACCAAGCATTTACTGTTTAGGCCTACTGTGGATCATCGTCTTGTAGGCGATATTACGCAGGTTTATTTTTATTAAAAACAGTGTCTTTTCTTTACATCCGATCCGACATTGTTCCAAAGTTTTTTCACATTTAAGAGATCAATGTATCTTCCATATCAGTTACTAACCCTTCTCTTGTTCTTTAGAGATGTTCAGATAACACCGCCAACTGAAGTCCAAGAATTTTTTCATGATCCGCATAAAAAAAGAAGTATTAGCTTCGATTCTACGTGCACAATTTCTTCTGTAGCTTTGATGTGTTTTGTCAGATGTTTAAATATAAATAAATCGGTGATTGATTTTAAACAGTTGAGTATTGTCTTCTGAAAGGCACAGTATGTAGAACTATAACAAAACATGCTTCATGTGGTTTCCGCCCGCATAACAAAGTCAACAAAGTGATAAACTTTGACATAATGTTATCTAGTTCCAGGATCGCTCTGTCGACGAATTTTAACCCTCTTCACTGTGATGAGAAGCAGCTTTGTGGCGGAGTAAAACTGTTAAAGTGAAAGATGTTCGTGCGACAACAACCTGAGATTAAGATGAGTTTTGCTGTGGCAGTGGCATTGTGTTTTTCCGTGTTAAAAACCGTTTTGGGCGCAAACAATACAGGTATGTAAACATGTACTTTTCAATATTATTATATCACAATAGCTAATGTTTCAAACGTTTCACGTCAAACTAAGCCATCGTTTGGATAAATCTTCTAGAAACTGCAAATTGCTAGGCATTCTTAAAAGTAAAATGTGTTTGACTTTGTTTGGGTGAGTGTTTCGCAAAGTTTGGGAGTTGTCACTTATTTCCATACTTGTATCACGAAAACAGAAAATTGTAGCTTAACAGAGGAGCTTTTATTAGGAAAACGTCGTAGATCTTATAAGGAATTGATCCTGACTTCGCTTTTAAGCTTTCAAGAGAAAATTCTCTTTTTACAGTGAAATATTTGATGTCATAACTCATTAGAAAAACTTGCGCTGCAACAGTTATGAACAAAAGGACTGACATTGCCCGACTTAGTGAGCTCCTGTATTTGACTCGATCAATTGCTGTGGATTGTCATGCATAAAATCACTTTTAATAACCACGCTTGTAGAAGACATCATTATCCTAAACATCGGAATTTAGGCCGGAGACTGAAACGTATCAGGAGAGCTCCTATATCACTTGTCAGTTAAGGGAGAAATATGAATTATTATTTCACGGCCGACAAAGTTACGGTTTTTTGGTGATTATGTCGTCCAGATGTGACTTTGTTCGGATTAAGCAAATAAAACTGATGTGGGACAATCATGAAGTGGATAACGGTGAATTATTATGGCGATATTTGGTGTGCGTGTTGGTCAAGGGGAAATGCCGTTTGGATTAATAAACGGAACTTAAGTTATCTTCATCAAAGGACTGGCTCATAAATGGATTGAGGTGCAAAAATAAAACATTTCTTAAGAAGCTTATTCATAAAAGCCACTCATAACTCTAAAAATTTAGCTAAACATGAACACACGCACAAAATCACCCTCTCGCGGATAGCAATTTGACCTAACATAAGTTGACGGGTAGGCTACCTTCATTAAGCTTTCAACCGACACATTTAATACATTCCAAGGCGAAGACGCATTTATATTTTAGTACAATTTTATCCAAAAAATGACAGTGATTAAGGCAGTCAAACAGAGTATTGTGTGAGCTTTAAGATGATAGAGTGTTGTAGTCATGTTGGTACAACAACACATTGTTTTTCCCTATGTCACCAATTGGGACTTTCTCTGTCAAAGTTAAGGAATCTACAAATAAACACAAATGCAATCGATGTGGTCTCTACTTGGTGAAATCGAACCAAACTATCAAATACTTTTTTTTTCCTCTTTGAAATAAACAGTCAGGTTCCTTTAGAGGAAGTTACGCCACTTTTAAAATGTTCTCCTGTCGTGAAACCTACCAGTGTGATTAAATACGATTTGAATAGGACACTGAGAGGGTTGGGGGAGGAGAGGGGAGAGAGTGTTTTTGTCTGGGTACTCTGGATTACTTCACCTGAGAGGGGATTTTTTCCCAGGCCAAGACAGTTAGTGATTGGTTACTCCAGCCCATAATCAGTGGACTCAGGAAATTTCTGGATTGATTAATATCTTGAGAGGAAGCTTATGGTTCTCCTTAATCAAAACTTCTATAGTTCTAAAGATATGGACGGTATTAAGCATCTTGTCATTTACCGGCTTGTAAGTTAACTATACAAGATAACCATGTGTTCTGAAATTTTCGAAAGAGAGTTTTAGATTGTTCACTTCTCATATTTTTCTATATATGGACATCCTCAAGAACACTGCAAAATGTGACATCAAGTTAAAGAACATAAATCAATCCTTATAACTCTCCCTGATGGCTCTGTTTTAACATCTTAGTCAGTGAGGAAGCAAAAACTGTTTGATGATAGAGAAAGTTTGTAGATAAAGTGAGCGGCAAAGGCGACAGATCGACAGCTTCTTGTTTGGCAGCGGCAAGCTAATTTTTTTCCAATTTTTTTTCGAAATTATGTTCCTCGTAGCAGTTATAGGATACTTTGCTTATAATACTAACGGTAAACCTAATTGCAAAACTGACATAACTCACAAACCATTACTTGGGATACTTTTATTATCTTCATTCAATTTTTTTTTAAATACTCTGCATAGTCTAAAGGGATATCAATACTTAAATTACACAAGACACTTAAAACAATAGCAAAGTACTGAGATACCGTTGATCTGGTGTGTGACTATGTCCTACTTGGTTTTTTCTCCACTCTTACAAACAAATTACACCCTTTGGTGATATACATAAAAGGTAACTTCATTGAATTTTTTTCTTCGCCGTTACCATACCGATGAGGTGAAATTCAATACAATTATTCTATTACAACAAGTTACTAGACAACACTCAACGCTTTTAAATAAACTGACGAGTCAGACTGCCCCTGGGCAGTTAATTTACCTTTAATTAATTTGCCGATGGATGATGACAAAGAATTATTGTTTCCAAAACTTACACATCGTCTTCGGGTTATAAAACTAAACAAAACTTGCGATGTCTGTTTTGTCGCACTAGCTGGAATAAAACTTCGGATTTCGAACTATAACTGAAGCATATTTTTCTATATATGGACATCCTCAAGAACACTGCAAAATGTGACATTGAATGAGTTCTTGAAGCATTGTCTCTCAGAACAATTCTTTCAAGACAACTGCCAAGGATAGGGTCTGAAAAACGCGGAACGACGTCATCATACGACAGGCTCAGCATAGAATATGAGAACGATGACGTGGAAATATATCATTCAACTACTAATTCAAAATTGTTAAATGGTTACACAGGGGTCCCACAAATTCCTTTCACCGCGCCTTCGTCTCAGCACCATTCTTCCACGAGTGGAATAACCCACATGTCTCCCGACCGTGAGGAGCTGATCCTATTCCGAGACTTGTTCGATGGATACGACAAGCGGCTACGGCCGGCGCTGAGAAAGGAAGACAATGTTACAGTGATACTGGGTATATCTGTGCATCAACTCATTGACATTGTGAGTACGTGGTGTATGAGATACATTGTATCCCTTTTTGATCAGGCTTTTGTGATAAAATAACAAACTTATTTCAATGTCATTGATAATTTTCCCTATCTCAGGTCAGCACTGAGGGTTAGTGGAAACAGACCAAAGCTTTTCTTCTTCCTATCTGTTGTTTTTTGTTGCGAGTTATAACGATATTAATATAGTTGAGCAAAGACTGAAAAATCATGAGTAGAAAGTTATTATAAGCCCAACACTTCCAGGTACCCTGCACGGCTTAATTTTTCAAAGATCGTACCTCTCAACTGATAAACATACGATTTATTTTAGCGTGTTTTGGTTTTTGTTTGCAGGACGAGAGAAATGAGCTCATGCGACTTAGCGTTTGGGTGAGGCAGGTAAGGTTTAAGGTCTTCGAGTCTCTGGGCCATGAGCTTAACCTTTTTTAAGCATCAGGCAAATGTAGGACTTCTGTTCTTCTCCGGTTCTTCTCAGCTACTCCTTCCCTCCCTCCCCCCCCCCCCCCCAATAATTTATCATGTTTCACAAACTTTTTTACTGGTACCCAGTCCATACTCCAGGGTGGGGAGAGTGTACGAGTGTAAGCACATGAAGTGTGTACAGTTTTACATGCTGAATATACTGAATCAGTTTTCGCTATTTTCTTTAGAAATGGGTGAATCCTTTCCTCCGGTGGAATGCAACACACTACGGAGGAATTACGACTATTAATGTTAACCCAACAGAAGTTTGGAAACCCGACTTAGTCCTTTACAATAAGTAAGTAGTTTCGTTACAAACAGGCATAAAAATTGGACGATTGTAAAGGGTTTGAAGAGATGGACGTAAGTCTGTGTTTGATTATTAGAATGATAAATACTTCAGCTGTCAAATTACATTAACGCAATCAAAACTTTTGTGTGACTATTTTCTGAGTGTACTCACAACTTTATTTCCTTTTTCCCCAACAGTGTCGATGACAGCACAGACGGGTCCCTGGCGAGATTTAAATCACAGATTAAGGTTTCTAGTGATGGTACCAATCTTTGGTTGTCTCCAGTAATCCTTATAAGCTCCTGCAAGATCTACGTTAAGTACTTCCCTTTCGACGAACAGCACTGTAAGTTGAAGTTCGGATCATGGACTTACGATGGCTTTCAACTAGATTTAAGGCCTGAAGCAGATGAAGGTGTTTCTGATAAGTTTGTAAGTAATGGAGAGTGGGATCTGGTTGCTGTTCCCTGCAAAAGAAATATCGTAAAATACGTTTGTTGTCCAGAGCCATACCCAGACGTCACTTACGAAGTGCAGATTCGGAGAAGAACTTTGTTCTTTTTTTTCAACATGATCATCCCTTGCCTTGTTATTGTAGGTAAGTGAGTACTGGTACTGGGGCGTAAGCTATGCATTCATTAAAGAGCTCAAATGTTCAATACGCTCATAAATAGGATATAGGTGTCGGAGACTTCGTCATTCTTGCGTGACACATGTCAGATGATGAGTGTGAACATTATGTCAAGAGGTAGAAGCACCGCCTGTAGTGATTTTGGGACATTGATCGGTTTACATAATCAACGCAACCTTGAATGACCTTCAGTACTTATCTACAACCAATTACAATGTAGAGAATATCGTATAAGAGAGTGATTTCTTACAAATTTTGCAGAGTAGCTTTCTACACACCCGTTGTCAGTAAACGAATACGAGAGTGGAATAAAACAGTTTTATTGAGTCTAGCTCATTAGAATTGTATCCCTAGTAAACGGGGCAAAGTTTACGAAATAGGTGTTGAATCTACACATAGCAAGATGCTCTCCGTCCTAACCACCACTGCAGCTTGATTATCATCTACAATAACACTGTGATGCGGACTGAATGTTATTTCTCTCCACAGGTCTCACAATCTTGTCCTTTTACCTTCCACCTGATTCTGGTGAACGCATCTCATTGGTCATCACTAATCTCCTTGCCATGACAGTGTTCATGTTGTTGGTGGCTGAAATCATTCCTCCGACATCAGATGCCGTATCTATCATATCCACCTTTTATTCCTGCTGTATTTTCGAGGTATGTTTCCATCACGACCGAAGTAACTTTTAGTACTTAGTGGGTAACAATCATTGGTGTAAGATGTGGAACGAGTGCCACCATTAACGGACATTATGGCACAACTTTACAGAGGGTCATATTTGGTAGATTTCAGGGCGAAGGATTAAATTTGAAGTTTGTACATTTTCGTTAACCGACAACGCGAAAAATGTGCAAAAATAGATAATTAGATAATAACTCTACGTTTCCGTTGGCTTAGATACTCTGAAAACTATATCTAAGTAGGGAGTTATTATGGCAAACTCTTGTAAAGCGGAAAATATGAAGCCATGTTACATTCAAGTTACCTTTCCTCGCTAAGTCGGTAAAAGTAGAATTATGGAAGAAATGTTGACATCAAATCACTTGACCGCTAATGATTCTAGTTATTGAAACGATGATCAGTCTTCCTTAAATTTTTTTCAGGTTGGAATTGCTCTTGTTGGGACATGTGTGGTTCTCAAGTATCATTTTTCAAATCCCTCTATTCACAAGATGCCAAATTGGCTTCGCTTTGTGGTCCTCCACTGCTTGGGAAAGCTTTTTCACAAGAAACTTCGTGATGACAACTCGGAAAACCCACTAGAAACAGGAGCCCCATTCGAAAAACGTAAACTTGTGAGGTCAGACAATGGATACATCGAGGCGTTTTCACCTCGAAACGAAGCCCTGAATCAAAGATTTGGTTTGCTCGAGAGGAGACTCTCTGGATTAGCGAGTGGAAAGTGGGCCACTGAAGGAAGAACGTCTTCAGACGACAGAGAACATAGAAGATCCTATGTTGGGAACGACGTCACAGAAGAGACGCGATATGATGACCAAACCTCTCTGACAAAAGCCATTACGCACAAGCAGGGAGCCATTGCAAATGCTTTAGAAAAACTGGTGGAGGCTCAAGAAGCGCAGGACGAAGAAGGGAAGCAACGCGAAGAGTGGATGATGGCTGCGTCAATCGTGGACACCACTTGCATGTGGATTTTTACGCTCACTTTGATAGCTTCGCTAATTGCCTTGTTTTTTCAGATTCCAAAATACGATTAACGCACGAAATTGATATTCTTGACTGCCTTGCATGGACGCGTGAGACTGTTTCACGCGCACTGATCGAAGTTGACAAAATTTGACCTCTTTTAGTTATCGGCTCGGCCATAGGCTATACAGGGTTGTCGAGAAAGGAAAGTTCACAAGCTTTGAAAATTAAAGATAATTTGTCCTTAACAACTCTTTGCTGAACCTTCGCATTCTTTAGATTAGTAATTCTACATTCTAACTACCAAGCGTTATTATGCAAGCTTGATATTAGAATTTGGTGTTACGCCAAAATGACATACTGATAAAAGGCGGGGTTTAGACTGACTCAAACATGCTTTTAAAACCGACGAAAATTCTCCCTATGCGTTTTTCTGAAACAACAATGTCGATCAAGTTCCATAGAGGAGCCCTTTGAAAAAAAATTGAATTTTGTATCCATCATTGAAATTTGTTTCAGTATAGATATTTGACGCTGTAAATAATAGCTCGCACTATAATTGGGTCTTTATTTCCTTATTTCCTTATTGCTTGATATGTCCATTTCGGATTTCGTTGTAATATTTGACGTTTCATCTCGATCTTAATACTTTGTTAGTTGGTTGAATCGGATGGATCAAAAATTAAATTAAACCTTTCATTCCCCTCTTGGGATTTTCAAAATATATTTTTCTGTATAAGTATTGATTTTCTTTAAGATCATTATTGAGTTAAAATCACACTTTAAGAACATTAACTTTATTTAGGCAACGTTCAAGCCCACTGCACATCTAAAACGTTTTTGGACGAAAACCAACCTGTTTGTTTGCTTTTTGTTTTTTCCGTACCTTTTTTTTTTTTTTTTTTTTGCTTTTTTCGTAATATTACTTGTGTTTTTATATTTTTACTCCTTTTTTTTCGGATTTCTCTTTCACGGCGATTTTTTATTCGTGCCCGGTGATCGTTAGCATTGACTTCTGAACTCTGAGGGAGTTAATTTTGACCAAAACATGCATGGTTGGATATCAGAGAATTTGCGTCCACCCTGTTAAACTGTTGTTAATGTAAACGTAGATCCATCATTACACATTATGGCCCCGAGGGTGCTAGTTGAAGTCGTTTTTTTGTTCAATTTTTGAGTAAAACACATTTTTTTAGCAAGATTAGTCACGATATTCTTATTCTAAAGTTAGAAAACTTATCTTGGGTATGATCTTCATTTTACAACAAATTATAAAGAAGGAAACTATAGGTAACGTTCTCAAGTAAATGGTTCTATTGTAATTTTCCAGTTGGCTGATAGATGTAACTTGAATAAAACAAAAATTGAGTATGCGGGCTCGATGGATTGGTTCCCACCCAAAACGAGCGAAATAAGATTTTACTGACCACCTGGCTTTTGTATGACTTCGCACCTCTCTCCCTAGATATCACCTACAACCTCTTAAAATGCGGTTCTTGGCGCTAGATCCTAGAAGGTTGCAAAACATTTTCGGCGATATCAGCTGTCTCCTTTAGTCTTTAAGGTTGAGAAATTGCATTTGGAATTCCAAACATCAACTTCGTGACTCCATTTCCGACGCACTAAGACGTAATTTTGTATAAACAGAAAGCGTTCATCGTTCGCTTTTTCCTCTTCCTCTTTGCGGTTTGTGGGTCAGATCGTAACAAAAAAATGTGAGCAAAAGTAATCTCTATAAGCAAAGGGATAAATTTGATGTCAAGTCACTGATAACATAGCTTTCGTATTACATACCCATGGTCTTGATATGGAAAAGGAACTTCAAAACAGGATGAATTGTTTACTAATTTCTGAAGCACTTTCTCATCCCTAAGACTCGATTTGGTTAACTTAGAAAGTAGATATCCAAGTGATCAAAAACCCTCACTTCGGAAAGGTCTAAGTTCGTTGTTAACTTAATCCAAAGGTGATAACAAAATGAAACCATATATATATCTACAAATATATATATATATATATATATATATATATATATATATATATATATATATATATATATGCATGCCACCACGAGCAAGCCTAATTTTCTGCGTGTTTTTCCTTCCCAGTAGAAAGTATCGTGATTTGGTGACGGTTGAATCTGGTCACAAATGTCTCTGTTGAAAAGATATCGTCACCTTGCTTTGCTACCTTAACGCCGTGTAAATTTAAAACGCTTCTCTGATCGGAGACTAATGTGGGCAAGCTAAGCAGAACACTCGCAGCCTTCATGGCGCCGTATATTCACTTTATTTGTTTATACATCTGTTAGCTCGCGCTGTGCTGATCTCTGATTCCCTGATAAGAAAGCAAGTTAGTAGAATTCCTTTGCTTGCTAATTATACGGTTTAGAGAATTAGAATTTAGAATTTTCAAAGTATGGTGTAGAAAAACGTTTATACTTTTTACTTTTGATTTTATTTAAATGTGATAAATAGGAAAAAGGCAGTCTAGTTATTTATACTTTTAAATCTTGATGATTTATTTCATTTGTGTGTTTTCAACATCTCAAGAAGCGGTATTATGTGAATGTCATTAGGGAAATTTTCATTTATCCATATTCTAATTGTTCTTTTGTTTCAGCTGTAAGCAAAGCAAATAAATCCGAAACCGCCATGGCACCTCAAGCTCGTGACAGTACTCAACAAACATTACGGCAAAGTGTTTAGACTTGTTTTAACTAGAAACAAATTTTGCTAGTGTTCGAAATGTTTACTTACGTGAAAACAAATGGTGATAGAGTAGTGTTTTAAGTTTTGTTTTGTTTTGTTTTATTTCGTTTTGTTTTGGTTTGTTTTTTTTTTTTAATTGAATCTGAGCGTTTGCGTATATTCTAGACAGCCTAGTTTGAAGCAACTCCCTCGATCACGTGAGATTTGTTATGGGTTTATCTGCTGTCCCAGTCAGAACAAAACGAACAAGTTACAACTATGGAAAACTTCTATCAAACAAAGCCGAGGGTAATCTAAGACTTGATCTATCTGGATGGGTCTGAGACCTTATGTGAAAAGAAAAGTGAGGAACATGAAGTGCACGTGTTCTATTAGCAGATGAACACGACATTTCCCGTGACAAGTGATAGTCAAATAAATTTTCTCACAGCAGGTTAGGAATTTCTTTGAAGTGTAATCCACCTTTAACCTTATTATACCTCTTATGGATTTTGTTAATAAGACCTGGATTTTGGTGCGTTTTAGCAGCCAAATTGTTCAAAGGTAACTGTGTTGGCCAGTGGAAAATTAAGAAGATCACGCGATCCAAAACGCTGCTTAAGCGAACTGTGATTTAAAACGTCAAGACAACCAACGTAAACCTGGTTCGGTAGGTACCTGTTTTAACTGTGTGTAAATGTTTTTGTGTCGGCCGATTGCGATGTATTTCATGCGCAGTTTTTGGAATTAATTTACGGCGAAGTTTCATCTGAAAACGGCGCAGATATAATAGCGGTAAAAACATGGCGGCATATATGAAGCGCTAGGAAGTAGCTTGGCGTGAAGAGGTCTATTTAAGTTATGGAGCGAAGTGGAGATAACTTGGAACGTAGTGTTTATGCTATGAATTATTTGACTCCTTAAAATAAAAATTAATATTATGGTGGCAGACTTCAGAAGGTATCAGAGACTGAAACATCTTTCTCGGACTCTTCTCACTTTTCTTCATCCTAGGAGAACATGCAGAGTACAATAACATAGTTCACTTTATTTCTTAAGTCAATATAATTATTTTAAGAGAGGTGCATTTCAAAATTACCGTGTTCATCAGTGAACAAATCCAGTACAATTATAGGGCCTAAGAGCTAACAGTTATATTACGCAAATTTTGCCTATGACTTGAATTGCATCAGCGTTTTTTCCTTCTGGTGACCTTTTTTACCCATGGTAATTAGTAGAGGCTGAGAAAGAAAATGGAATGTTCAGAAAACAGTACAATGTTAAATTTGTTCCCTTGGCGATAATTTGATGAGCCCGAACATATCTATAAATGTTTTTTTTTATAATCGTCCATCTGTAAGCTCATCCATCCTCCATTTTAACTCTCAAATAAAACGAAAATCGCTCCATATTTCATCGCCAAACTTAGGGAAATAGTCATTTCTTTAAATTAGAAAATTATGCAAACAGTATCTGGAGAATTTCGAAATTCCGATCTTATAGATAAAATGCGTTGAAATCGCAAGGGTCTTAATTGATTACTATCCCTTCTTTTTTAAAGATACGGCAAAAGTAGGGTTTCTTTGGCAATGAATTATTAGTATGAAGGTGGAGTTAGCAATCGGCAGCAAACGCGACACAACACTTGTGTTGTACAGAACATAATTCTCTTTTAATTAAGAGCGGAAACTTTTAATGAAGGTCTGTCATTTTACACGGATTAACTAAAAGTCGGATGAAATGAATTACTGACCTTGATAATCGAGAGGTTATGCACGAAAGTACAGCTTTAAATTTTCACACTGGTCTTTTTTAACTAATTACATTGAAGAGTAGTGTTTTAAGATTGGAAATAACAAGAAAAAGAGGGTTTGATAGGAGTTATTTATTGCTTTTTGCTGTTAAGTCACTCTAAGCTTCTCTTTAAAAATCAATATTGAAATAACTTCACGGCAAACTTAAACGATAATTAACAATCCGAAATATAAAAAAGTTTTCAAGGACTCTTTGGGCAAAGGAAAGAGGTAGGAAGCAGCTGATGGGCTCTTAAGAAAGATCTGAAAAATGTTGTCCGTAGGTTCCTTGAACTAAAGAGTTGAAGTCATTCATACATCTATTCCCATGATGTCATTGTCGCTGTACAGCCATCAATGACTCTTTCACAGTCTGGTATTACTGCCCCAAGAAATTTTTGTAATTGACATTCAATTTCGAGCAGTTCAAATTATTCGACTTCCTCCCAGAGCCGCTCTACAGAAGAACCTCTTTATTTCCCTGATCACACGTTATCTTTTAATATTGTTCGGAATGGACGATACTATTATAAAAAAGCCCAACTTAGTTATCGCTCGATTCAGCACCTCATTATATTCATCGGCCAAAGGGGAGATTGCCAATCTGATGACATGTGCTGCAATGGAAACGTCTAACTGAAGCCAAAAATGGGTTTAACCCGCAAACTCCCATGAGTGACCAAGACAGAATTTCTCCTTACGGCATCAATACAACATCAATCAGATAAGTGATGCGACTAAAGTAAAATTAACAATTGATTCATACGTCAGCGTGCGTTCATCGAGATGTGAAGCAGGCGGGAAGTTTGGAGAGCACGAAAGATGCGAAAGAGTTGCTCGAGGCGTAGCCGAGAGCAACTCTAGCTTCTTGAGTGCTCTCCAAACCTCCCAAGTGCTTCATATCTCGATGAACGCACAGCTGACGTATGAACTAGTCGTTTTATAACATTTTCAACCCGATGGAAAATTTTTTCTCGAGGGATTTGTTTGCAGACGTCATGAGCGTGCACAATAGGAATATGAAGCACGCTCGCGCAATTGAATTTGATTAGACAAATTTACTAGCTATGTTATAATATCAATTTGGGGATAAATATTTAATCCAATACTAAACTCTCTGAACTAGCATTATAAGAATTGCATGGTTGACAGTAAGGAGAATTAAAAATTTGATCTGGGGGTTAAAGGGATAAGGAGCAACAAAAGCTCGTGGTTATTTGTTTTCTTTTCTTTTCTCAGATCGAGCTGCGAGGTTGTAGTGAGCCCAGTGACACTTCTGCAGAGATGTACTACATGCGACCGACCATCTTTGTTTTGGTAGTGTGTTATTGTGTTAAGTCAGGCATTGGTGAAAACTTTCAAGGTAGAGAATATGTTTCACTCAATTACGACCTCAAGAGACAATCACTCATTATAGAAATGCGACGTATCATCATAAATTGTGTAATATGACTGGGCAACGCGGGTTCCCTGCAAGCCACAAAAAGAGGCAAATTGCTGGGTACAGCTGCCTTAGTTTAACTTAAGTATTTTTTCAGTTCACGTCAAAAAAAATCAAATCCTTGTTGAAGGCTCGAAACGACACATTTCTTAAGTAAAATCTTAAGGAAAGGCGACAAAGACAAGTCCTCGGGTCAAAAGGAACAAGTGCACATGATCAAGACAGAGTTAATGAGTAACTACTATATGTCTGCTCTCTAAGTCAGTGATGTGAATTCCTGACGGATTCTACTATTTATTAAAGGACAAGAGGTCAACATTTATGTTTATGGCAAAAACAATATTTCCTTTCAACGATACAAGTATAAAAAATTCTCTCCACAGATGGAGATTACGACGAAAGACTGGTAGAATTCCTTTTGAGTCACAGCAAATCTCGTCGTCCTGTCCTTTCGATCAAGGACAATGTTACAGTGCAGTTTGGAATAACTTTGAATCAAATCATAGATGTGGTATGTATCATGATAATCTTATCCTGTCGAGAAATCGCACGGTTTCAGGAACTCTCTGGCTGAAGTAAACGACAATGACACTAAGATGTGTCGCGGAAACAGGAGTAGTAGTGAATGCTTCCTAAGCGCATGAAAACTCTCTGGACCTTTCATTCACACTGTCCTTCGTGTTTACCAGTGGGCCGGCTTTGCATAATCAGAGTTATTTAAGCTAGACAGTACAATCATATTGGTTAGGAAGACAGCTCTCTGGGTTGTTTGTTTTACTTTCTTTACAGGTTGAAAGAAATCAAATTCTAAAACTGAGTCTTTTCATCAGGCAGGTAATGGCACACATCTGCATGTTATTTAATAACGGTTTAATTTAACTTTGAAAATATACGTTTTTCCCCTAAAATCTTCAGCGCGGGTCATATTACGGATACTTAAATAAATGCTTTTGCAAATAACACGTTCTTTTCACCATGAATTCCTTGCCTTTCCCTATACCATGGTGATTTCGATCTCTAGTATCTCAATCGGCGTGTAGCTGTCAACATTAATTGGGATAGGAAAGGAGTGGCCTAATCATATTTAAAATGAAAGATCAATCCGAATGGAATCAGAATGAACAACTAAAACCTGTGCACTGACATTATATGGAAACGAAACCCTTGTTGATACATTGAGAGAACATAAACAAAAACTTATTGAAAACCAAGCCACTGGAATACTGAATTGATTTAGTCAGACCCCATTCAAGCGGCCATTTCTTTATTTGGACAGAAACAGCAACTACAAAAATCCCTGTGAGGAAGTTAAGGGGGGAAGGCCGTAAATTTAACCACGGAGGTTATTGAATAGTTTTAAGATCATAGCTTTAAGACCTTTTCACGTAGGTTTTAGCACAATTGTATCTATATCATTGGCATAAAGAGTGATCTAGTATTTGGTACAGTGAGGTAGATTGGCAATGTATCAAATTTACTTTAACAGCGAAAAACTAGGCGGGAAAGTAGCTGTTGTCGTTTTCTTGGCGTTAAAGTTTTGTAACAGTACCATAATGGTTATATATTTAACGGTTGTGATTTATCACCTTCACCACTGTAATCATTATACATAGGATGATGTGCAATTCCGTAGTATGATACGGCAGCAACAAAGCCATGTCCTCCTGAAAAACGATGATTGAATATAAAAGACGCGCGTGTGCAATAAAAGTTAATCCCAATAGAATAAAAATGAAAAGGACTGGTTAACTTTAAGTTCAGTCGACGGATGGGGATGTAATCCACTCTCAGACCTCTTGATTTTGTGGTGAGATGCTCTACCACTGAACTTAAAAGAACTGATCAGCCGAGGCATGTTTCATATGTGATAAGCTTAAGCGTCCTCTCTACCACTGGGATCAGCACTTATCCTCTCGCAGCCACAGCGCACATATATATTTGACAAGGAGCCTGACTTACCAGGTGGACTGTCCATTTTAGCCTTGTCGCCCTCAGAGTTGAGTGGCT
Organism: Pocillopora damicornis; assembly: GCF_964200805.1. Lineage (NCBI taxonomy): Eukaryota > Metazoa > Cnidaria > Anthozoa > Scleractinia > Pocilloporidae > Pocillopora > Pocillopora damicornis. The sequence continues at coordinate 23,630,414 of NC_142677.1, forward strand.
TAAACTCGTTCTTTGGAAACAAATTGATTCGTTTTAAAAATCAAAATTGAGAAGAAGCTGAATGATGATGAACAGTAAATCAAAGTGAACGATAGCTTGTTATTGAGATGTGACAATTAAGGAACAATGGCTACTGTACATATTTACCATCTTTTCTTGTTCGTTGTCCTTTGTGTACGCGAGAGGAAACGAAATCGCCAGACCCAAAGTTATCAGCAAAATAAAGCAGTTCATGTTTCGTCGGTGATCACTTTTTAAAAGAAATAACCAATATCATGTAATGAATCTCATCGAGGCGACAATAATTGCTCTGTAACGTGACAAAGAATTCAGAGGACTAAACATCAGGGATTCTGTCGACAATAATCTATACCTTGTTCTTGAGATTCGCTTTGATTGAAGAAATCCGGGGTTAAATGATTCTAACTGCAATCGGCTGATCATCTTATATGTGTTTTTCCTTTCCCAATATGTTATATGTTTATTTTGTACAATTGTATCTCTAGGCGTTCTATAGGATAAGATACTTTATTTAACGTCAAATACACAGATGGTTGTTTCCCAGCCCCTCACGCCAGAGACTTATAATGGAGCTAAAGCTAAATACAAACGGAAACAAAGAAAAAAACAGTATAATTAAGATCACATTAAGGCCGGATTCCTAACAAAAGTTAAAATTGATCCTCTTTATCGTAAATTTTTTTAAACTAAATGGCCCAAAAGTTGTTATTACATGACCTCACGGTACATGTAGCAGTTTGATTGAAGTGAAATGTGTTCTTCCTAAATCTGTGTACATGAATATCTTCTCCTCTTCATTTACTCATATCACTATAATCAGTTCATTTTGTATAGGTAATCACATGATTTCGAGTGCAATTTGGAATAAATAAGCACGAGTAAAATTTTTTTAAAGACTAACAAAATTGCACGAGCCCGTAGGGCGAGTGCAATTTGTGGTCTTTGAAAAAATTAACAAGTGCTTGTTTATTCCAAATTGCACGAGAAAAATCATGTGATTACGTGTTAATAATATACATGGAAAAATACGAGATGGCTCATCATAATTAAACATAAGCAAAGCGCGCGCGTCAAGTGCAAAAATAATTTATTCAAACCTTGCGTTCGGTCAAAACAACCGCGTACGATCAAAACAATAATAAATTATGCAATGATATCTTCACATCTTTAAGGTGCAAAAAAGTTCAAAGTCCGGCTAAACAGTTCAAGGAATTGTTCAGTCTGTGTCCGAATCACTTCCGATGAAATGGAATCGTCGTTTCCGAGGTTTAACTATGTTTTTTACTTTCGGCGTGTGATCGCTCGAGCAAAGTGTTAAGCTGGGTCGGCTCGTAATTTTCGATTTCCTCGGCAACTCCTTCTCAAAACACCCCTTTTTCCAAACCGACCACCAAAAAGCAGTGCTTTTTACAGTGTTTTCGTTGTTTAAGCTGTTTTTCAGCTGCGGTGGCGAAAGAAAGCCTACTTAAAACACCGGCCATTGTTTCGCTCGCAAATTTTCAAATTTTGTTGCGACATCCAAGGCTCGCATTTGATTGGCTATCTGTGAGTTTCTTTGATTATTGACCGATCAGAATGTCTGATTTGTTTCTTTCTTTGCACTGAATTAACCCTCTTCTGCACTGAATTAACTCTCTTCTGCACTGAATTACCTGAAAACTGCATTTATCTTGACCAATCAGAACTAAGTAATTTTTTCATGTATATCATTAACCCCGTTAAAGAATACTGAATAACTTTTTCTGACCTTCGATTTGAAATGGAACAAAAACATGCAGTTTTATTGAAAAAACAGGGTTTTTGTTGCAAGAAAAAGCAGTAACTGAGTTTTCATTAATGATTCTTAACCAAAGCTTAGATTGATCTTATTTAGTGAAGGTCTTTATATTAAATGGCCCATACATGGCCCATACATTGTTCTTGTTTTTACCTTAGGGTACATGTAGAGGTAACTGTACGTAAATAGCTTTTTTTCTCTCTTAATTAATGTATATCACTATGGTCAATTCATTTTGCCGTGCTTGAGAAAATTGAGGAACTTCTATGACCTTCAATTAGAGGAGGAACAAAATTATGCATTTTTTATGGCAAAAAAAGAGGTTAACACAGATTACAATAAGGATTCTTAGATAGAATAATTTTGCTCTGAACCTGACGAAAAGGGGTTCTAAAATAGAACTACTCATTTGAGTGAGGAAATAGGAAGCCAATGAAAAACAAAACAGGATATGCTATTAAAAAAACAGATGATGAAATTTTAGGAGCCCTTTGCACCATTCTTTGGAAACGGAACAACATCCTGGGTTTGAAGAATCTTTCCCTTTTCCTTTCTCTTTTGACCAATTGCTGCATATTTTGTATTTGTATGAGATTGACTTTTAAAATATATCTACAAAAAAAAAACTTAATCGATAACAAAAATTCAATCTTCTTCCGTCTCAGGGAAAATAAGTCGCATCCACTTTAAATCACTTATCAATCAATTGTAAATTATTTGCATAACATCGTGTTTTGTCTGACAAGCTTTAGATGTCTATAGGTTTTAGTCGTAGGAAGCTCATAGGAGTAACGTGACATTTTCTTCTCGCCTTATTGGAGAATCATTTTTTTTCCATGTATAGGTTTGGGTAAATCCTTTACTGCGGTGGAATGTGAGTGATTATGGTGGAATAACAGAAGTTAACATCGATGCGGATAAATTATGGACACCGGACATTTACCTCTATAACAAGTAAATGTATTTATATTAGCTGTGAATATATGAAAGTCATACATTTTAACTGCGGATAAAGACGTGAATATGAAAGCGATCTTCGCAGTTATGAACACTACTTAAGCAGTATAGTGAAAAGAAGGCCTGAAAAAAATTCAGGCCTGCACTGGTATCGCAGAGGTTTAAATCCCGTACAGGCCTGAGTTTTTTTCAGGCCTTCTTTTCACTATACTGATTAAGTAGTGTTCATAACTGCGAAGATCGCTTTCATATTCATGTATTAATATTCTTCACTATCATTTCCTATTTCTTAAGAAAATAAGGGCAGGTAAATAGTATGCCCGTTTATGAACGATTTTCAATTGAGTATCTATAAAGTAATATGGGATTGTTTTGTTTTTCCTTTACTTCGCTCTGTGATTGGTTCAGAAAACTTGCGCCACTATCTCAACCCATGGATCGGGAGCAAAACTAAAAAAAAATCCATTTTCTGACCAAGAGAGATCCTTCCTCAGTAAGGACTTAATTTCTGTTTCTATTTCTGGAAAGACCGACGAATTTTTCAGTTAAGCAAGGCGTTGCTATTTGGACAAAATTATGGCTCCCATCGTCAAAACATTACTATTATACATAAAAGACAGCCAACACGCACTTGAAGTTTTTCGCAAATTTAATTTCATTGATGAAGACAAACTCCTTTCACTCTTTTTACTCTCTCTCCCAATGGTGAAGGTCTCCTGGCCCTCGAACATTTTTTGTTCGTACTGTTAAGGAATCTACCTCTAAAACACTGCTCCGCCTAGCCGTACTGATGCTGACACTCAATTGCTTTTCTTGTGGGGAAAACTATAACCAACAAACTGATGGCGTAGCTATGGGTACCAAATTGGGACCTAACTACGCTAATTTTGTAATGATCTCTACGATCGCTAAATTGACGACTGTATCGGAGCTACCTCCTCTACCAGAGAGGAGCCAACTCAGTTTATAAACACTATCAATTCCTTCCACCAGGCTATAAAATACACTTGCTGGGCCTTTTTGGATATCAAAGTTTCAACTGAAGGCAATGGTCTATCCTCTGGTGTTTACTACAAACCGACAGACTCAAATAGTTACTTGTGGTATTCAGTCAATTTTGCAGTTTGGAATTGACCTCGTGTAAATAGCCGGCTCTTGTTGTTTTACTTATTAGTGCGGACGATTCCAGCGATGGGGCTCAGGATAGGATGAAAACCAAGATAAAGGTGAATCACAATGGCACTAACACATGGCTAGCACCCTCCATACTCCAGAGCTCATGTAAAATTGACGTACATTACTTTCCCTTTGACGAGCAGGTGAGTAAACATTAACCCGTCGCATTTCACTTAGTTACAGTTACGTGGATCGTAACTCAACATGTATATTCTCACTGCAACGTCACTGTACGCGTTTTCACGAGAGTAAATTGCATTGTTAATTTTTTTTTACCCCGGACAAAGGTCATGTAAAGATAATTCTTTCTGACGCTCAAAAGAGTCTGGCTATTAATGAGGATCGCGGCGTATCGACTGCCACACTGTTTCGTCAAGCAATGACGTATGATTTTTAAAAGTGTTGTTTTTAGGGTGAATGCTGTCGATTCTGCTTTTTATACTTTCTTTTCAGACATGTTCTCTAAAGTTCGGCTCGTGGACATATGACGCATGGCGTGTTGATATGAAAGCTGAAAGCGCTTTCGCTGATACCAAAACAACACAAGTGAATGGAGAATGGGATTTAGTAGGGTTCCCCTGTGGGAGAAATGTCATGAAATATGAATGTTGCCCGCAGCCTTACTCTGATGTCACCTGCACTTTAAAGCTACGGAGAAGAACAACATACTTCTTCGTCAATTTAATTGTTCCTTGTTTTCTAATCACACGTAAGTTAAAAATATCAGCTGTAACAGTCAATTATATGTTTCTTAACCCTTTTACTCCTAAGATCTCATGATCTCAGGTGGATATTTACCGAGCTGCGAACCGACACTGAGGTGAATACTTTTTTTAGTATATACCACACAGATATCAAAAAATAAGTTCATTTATATACCGAAAATGGTCGGAGATTGAACTCTTGACTCGTACCATTTTGTCTCATCGGCTGCTCAGAGTTCAACAGTACTTGCTAGTCACTTCCAAACAAGCCAATAAGCGCGCCCATAAAGCACTATTCACTTCTGTGGTATATACTTATTTTCTTTACTCTCAGCACTTGTCTGATTAACATTGTATTGATATTTTAAGGAGATATTCTGTCTTGGTTACTCATGGACGTTAAAGGCTTTAGATTTTATTGATGTAATTACGTGCTCATCAATCTCTGATGAGCATGAAATTATGCGTGTTACAAGTCTCCAACAATTGAAAGGTTTGAGCCGGAGACCGTAGGAGCAGACTCGATCATTGCTGGTCTGCAATCTCCGCCTATAGCAGTGAAAAACTGTTCAATTAATTAACTACAGATCTGAAGAGCTAGCTAATTTTTTTGTTTCTTTTCTATTCTTTTTTTTTTCTTTTTTTCACCAGTTCTGTCTCTGCTGTCCTTTTTCCTTCCCTCAGAGGCTGGTGAAAGAATCACGTTGGTGATCACTACCTTATTAGCTCTGACAGTGTTCATGCTGATTGTTGCTGACATATTACCACAAACATCTGAGGTAGTGCCAATCATCAGTGTTTATTTCCTCAGTATCCTTATAGAGGTAAGTTGTATGAAAAAAAAACGGTCCTCTTGCTCTCTGTTTTTCGATTGTATTGTCACACAGTAATGACACCGCGCTCCTGTAGTTTTGAAGTAAAGGAGCTAAAAGGCGCCGAATTCATTTTATATTTGAGTGGCTCATAAAAAAGATGGAAAAATAACATAATGGAGAGATAGTCGTGTATAATTTCAATTAGTTAGATTTAGACCAGAACTGACCATTTGCTAACGGAACGGTTTGCTCAGAAATCAGGGGAGATCATCTGTTGCACAGCTGCACAAATAAAGACGTTTAAGTCCATTTAACCACTGCTGATGATGAGCTTCCTCATTAAATTTTAAATGTTTTTTTAGATGGGAATACAAAACTGGAATTTTATTAAACAACAAAATGGTCTAAATCAATCAGAACAATGCAGATAAGTTATATTTATCTTAGCGCTCTCCAAGCCATAAGCCAGTGACTTAAGTTTCTTTGGCATTTCTCAGCGACTGCGCATGCTCACCACCTCGCTGCCCTTTAGAGTTACCTGTTCATAGAACCCTTCACTGGATTAATTTTCCCTACTTCCCGTACAAAACTTACCTCTTTTTCTGCAAGAGTCTGTGTTTTTCTTTTCATTATACGAAATACCGGTATGTGATGATGAAGGTTCACTGATCACACTTTATTCCTAACTAACATGACACCAGATTTGGTATCAACTACATGGTCGTTAGAAATAAAGGCATAACAGATGATAAAAGAGATCTAATTTACATATTGTATCAAATGTCTTCTCATTTTCTATTCCAAAGGTCGGTCTTTCGCTAATCGCCACTGTCTTAGTGTTGAAGTGCTACTTCACCAACCCTTCGTTCTCAGAAGTTCCTTTCTGGATTCGCTTAGTAATCATCCAATGGTTGGGTAAACTTTTGAAAATCGAAGTTAAAAGAAAACGAAGGCAAATGCGCAAAAAGGAAGAAAAAGCAGCTGAAGAAGAAAAGAAATCCAACCGACCCCTGTCTGTAGCAGAGTCGATGGACCCAAATTTTAATTTGTTTCACCAAAGGTTCGCGAGCCGAAGGAACACAGAGGCAAATATTAACTTACTTGAACATCACAATGCACACAAATGTGGAACTTGTCATGAGATGACGGTGGATATGCTTCATTTGGGACACGGAATTCACTCCAGGAACATCAGTAGATATCCTTCGAGAGCTTCAGTCAGGAGGGAGTCCGTGTACGATAATGCTCCCATAAATAATGATGATCTCAGAGCGAACACGTCCGCACATTCGAATTCAAACTCGCTTATCACTGCCATGCTCCATCAGCAAGAGCACCTAGTGCACTATGTGAAGAAACTGGTACGAGCTGTTGAAGAACAGGACGAGTATGATTCTAAAAAAGAGGAGTGGATCCTAGTTGCGGAGATTCTAGATTCCTTTTTCCTCTACTTGTTTGTGATTATCATGATTGGATCCACCATAATGATTTTCAGCGTAGGGAAGTCACTGTAAACGTGAGTAATGCAGTTAGGGCTACGGAAGAGAACCGTAGAATTATGCAGCTAAGATATGTCGCTAAGTCTGGAATTCTTGTAAAAACTTGAAATATTTAAAATTACAAGCTGGGATCAACCAAACGAGTTAATAGGAGGTCGAGGTTAATATTCAGACATAGTTAAGATTTTTAAATTCGTTATACATGAATTTTTGAGTATTTTCACCCAAATGAATCATGAAAAGATAAAAATAGGAACGTTGTATAAGTATAAATGATTTAATTAGCATTAAGGAAGACAATTGGCGGATATGTTCTCAAGCAAGATGAATTAAAAATACTTTAAGAGGACCCTATTGTTATCAGTAAGGTAGTAATTTGTCGACCTATATTGTACAGAAGATTAATAGTTCTATTATAATTATGAGCAAATCAATAACGTTATAAAGCAAAAATAATTTTCAATAACATAGAAAAAATTTTGAGTTTAATTTTAAAAAATTTACGGAAAGACATTGCAATTTTAACCATTGTTTCGACAGGATGCTAATCAGTCTTCAGAAAGAAATGGTCCCTATAAACTCTTATTGACGGGAACTCACGCCATAAGAAATGACTTTTCCCTAAATTTTGAAATGCTTAAAAGAATAAAGCTGTAAATTTCGAACATCTAGATACTAAGGGAAAAAATAGCCGGTTTACAAGGTAAATCTGTGCTTCTTACAACAAGGTCTAAATCAAATGTAGGTACGTCTAGCAATAGTTTGCCGGATAACAATTATTGGAAAAAAGTCCTCTGATTTAGGCTGGGCCGTATCTAGAGGCTATTTCTGAGTTAGAGATTTCAGTAACTTGGAGCTTGAAGAAAAATCGCTAGTGTAGATATGATTAATGTCAACATGAATAACCAAAAGAAACAAGCGTCGATAACAGCGGCGACCAGTTTCCATTCCTCTCTCTTTATTTCATTTGCCTCATTTTCTCTGACATAATGCACCAGCCTTCGAACGTTCTTCAACAAATTGTCCTGTTTAAGAAGCATCTCTTTCATGGAGATCTCTAAAGAGAGAGGAATATTCTGCGGAGAGCTGTCATCCGTAGTCGGATGCTCTTCGTTAATAGTTTCCAAACAGTTTGTGCATGTGTTAAACAGCTGAGGGAGTCCGATAGATGACGTAGCCTCTGATGCATGGCTACATCGCCGCTCAGAGAAGGCGGAAGTACGACGTGAAATGCTACCTCTGCATATTCCCGTGGGTGGAAGAACTGAATTTCGTCTCTCGAACTCAATCTCTTCCCGTGCTTCAGCTTTTTCTTCGAAATGTTTCTTGATGACTTTCACGAGTCCTGGAGGAATTTTGACGCGAAAGAATTTTGCCAGCCAGTTCAGGACAATAGTTCTCACCCATGTGGGAATCTCTGCCACTGACGGATTGTTGTAATGACATTTGAGGGCCAAGCATGTTGCCACCAAAGAGAGACCAACCTATTGAAATATTGGAGAGCGCGGTTTGTTAAAACTGTTGAACTGTTTTGTAATGGAAAAATCCATCCTCCATGTACAAATAAGCTAAAAACTCCGACTCAAAAATTATGCTAATACATCTCCGCAACCAGACGGGGTCAGGTAGCCCCAGTTAACTTGTGTTGTCTCAATTGAAAATAAATTTTGAATGAGAGCAGAGAAGGTTTCGCTTTCTGATGAAAAATGAATGTGATCCAGTTACTCGCCTCAAACATGATTCCAGTGTAATATATGCTAATCAGTGGAATTACTTCAGAAGTAGACGGCATGATTTCCGCCACAATCAACATGAACACAATCATGGCCAGTAGGTTGGTAATCACCAACGTGATGCGTTCACCGGAGTCAGGGGGGAGGAAAAACGACAGCAGTGTCAGGGCTACATACAAACGAAAACAATAACTCAAAAGCTGAAATGTCTCTTGGTTAATATCTAGTCTGGAAATTTTTTATGATAAAACCAAGTGCTGATAAGAGATATATTTTTGACTTTGTAATGATATCGGCTCCATTGCCTCTGAAAAGAGACATCCATTACAGAGGGCATTTCGAGTTTGGAGCTCGTTTTTTGCTAAAAGGGTTTGTTTCCGGGTTTACTAGTTTTTGCCTCCCTATACTCCCTCCTAGATGGAATGTTAGTCAGTCGCAAGGCTGCCCCCGAACATTTCACCAGGCTTCCCTGGCAATTTCCTGGTACCCATTTATACTCCTGGGAGGAGAGAGACGTTGTCTGAGTAATGTGTTTTTCCCAAGAACACAACACATGACCAGACCAGGTCTCGGACCTAACCCTCGAGATGCGGAGTCCAGTGCACTAACCAGTAGGCCACCTCGTCTCCAACTAATCCCCAACTAGACTACAATATTAGTTGGCTTACATGTTATTAACGCACATGGTACGATCATGTTGATGTAATAGTATATGGTTCGTCTCCTTATATGGATTGTATACGTCACATCCGGGTAAGGCTGAGGACAGCACGCGTAGATAATTTCATTTCTTTGCGCAGGTATACCAATTAGGTCCCATTCTCCACTAGAAACGTACTTTTTAGTGTCACCTTCGTCTGCCTCTTTTACGACGTCAACCCGGTAACCGTCGAAAGTCCATGAGCCAAACTTCATTGAAGAGAGCTAAATTATTAAAGTAAATAGAATTCTAAATCGACGCCGTCATCAGGGTGTTAACTGATTGTCTTCAACTAACCCAAGATTGCGTTGATTTCGCTTTACAATGCTTTTTGATTGGTCAAGGAAATTCGTTTCACTTCATAAACCAAACAAATCATGTAAAAACGAGGTCTTGTTTATTTCCTCTGAAATTAGTAATTGTAGTCTTACTCATCACTTAAACTTTTAGCAGGCTTTTCCTGTGTATTAGCCAGATCTGGTAACTTTTCCTTTGTCATAAACCAGACACAGAGGTTCGTTTCATTCTGTTTTAGTCACAGAAAATGTGTTTAAAATTAACCTGCTCGTCAAAAGGGATCTGGTAACTTTTCCTTTGTCATAAACCAGACACAGAGGTTCGTTTCATTCTGTTTTAGTCACAGAAAATGTGTTTAAAACTAACCTGCTCGTCAAAAGGGAAAAAGTTGACGTTTATCTTGCAGGAGAACGTGTAGATAACTGGGCTAAGCCACATGTTGCGACCGTTAGAGCTGAGTACTATTTTAGTTTTGAATCGGTCAAGGGCCCCATCTTGGCTTGCATCGGCACTGGAAGGGTAAAAATATAGGTCTGAAATACACTCGGCGCGTCAGTAAACATTATCATAACCTCAAAAGTAATTGGCATTCATACTTGTTGTATAGATAGATATCTGGTATCCACACTTTATTTGCCTTTATGTTCATCTGATCCATTCCTTCATAATCTGATTTGTTCCAAGTTAAGAATGGATTGAACCAAGACTAGATGAAAGGACAGAAACCAAAAGGTTTGAAATCAGAACTTGTGGACAAAAATGCGCAAGGTCAGCATAAAACGAGCACAAGTTTATTTAAAGGAAGAGTTGTGTGATTAAGATTTTCCATTTTCACTGAGTTGCAGAGCTATTTTGGATTCTGGTCACAGTTCCTATGACCCTCTTATCAATTATATAATATGGTAATTCGGACATGGTTAGGGAACTCCGAGGGAACTCCGAGGGAACTCCGAAGCAACTGTCACGTAAACTGAGCAGCAACACACTACTGTTGTTCAAACTATCTTAATCGTTGCAAGACTACTTTGGAAAAGAGACTTAAAAATTACCTGACGAATCCACAGGCTCACTTGCAGCAACTGATTTTTCTCGTCCTTGAATCATCAAAATAAAACCTTAGCGTAATTGCGATATTTCAATGCAACTTTAAAAGAGAATCCCGTTCGACGTTTATCAAAAGGCAAAGAAAATCAGGGGGTAAATACAGTCTATGTTTCACCTACAAGGAGAACTAATTTTGGTTTTATTTTTAGGTGCTTAATAATGATTTAATTGGATTCAACTTTTTTAAATCTCTTGAGCCTTCCCCCAAACTCCTACAATAGATGAGTAGCCAGTCAGACCTCCTGTATATCATTATTCGGCCATTTCATAATTAAGCGCTTTTCCATTGAGTAGTCGTAAAACCAACACAAACGGAATCACAACGGCCAATCAGAAGAGAGGGAATACCTTTAAGGGTCAATGAGAACTCAAAAACAACAAAACTTCCTAAGAAAAAGCGGGAAACCAAGTCGTAATCATTTTAGTTCTGCATCTGACGAGTGAGAGAGTGGCGCAAGTTTTCTGGACCAATCACAGAGCGGAGTAAAGCAAAACCAATGCAATCTCGGATCACTTTCGACAATCAATTAAAGTTACTCTAAGTCGTACCACTTTAATGAGTTGATGTAAGGACACTCCAAGTTCAACGGTGACTTTTTCACTCATATTCAGAACAGGTCGGAGCTCAGGATTGTAGTTCGAGAGGAATAGTTTCCGCCATAACCTTCCTTCCTCGTTATCTGAGTTATTCTGCTTAACATCGACATCTGCAGAAAGTAAAATAATTCACAACAAGTTGCATGTGAGAAGAGACAAACTACTTGTAGGTAGTATTCATTACCACTCTGCGTAAAGAGGGTGTGTTCTGGGTTTTGGCTTACGCACTCAAATATTGATTCAGTTGATTGCAAGCACTAAGTACATTGTTGTTCATTTGTGAGATTCTCGCAGAAATGTTTGGTTTAGTGTTCTGACAACAGATGTTTGATCTTCCGAGGTCAAAAGCCTAACATGTCTACTCAGGCCTGCCGATAGTAAATGAATAGAAAAGCATGTTCTTTAGAGTTATACCAGTACTCAGTGAGTGAGAGTCCGAGAGATAGTAATCGATTAGTCACTCAGAACCAGTGTGGCTAAAGAATGAGGGTGAAGTGAATTTGAAGTAAGTAGCATTTTCTTAGAGAACCGAGAGATTGGACCAGATTGAGGAAGACTTAAAAATAAAGTTCGAGGGACGTTAGTGCTTTCGTAAAGGTGTGTTGCGATCTACAGTTAATTTCCCCTGTCATTGCGACCCAACAGTATTTTCAACGGGGCAAGCTAATCTATTATAATAAAAAAGGCAGCTGAAACTGAAAAGGAAAAGATATGTAATGAAACATCTGTTACAATAGTTCAGTTTCTCGCACGCAGGTCACGCCGTCTGGGCTCACAAAGGTCACTAAATCACATCAAATTTTATCTCTTGAAATCAAGCGAGACGTCAGTCCGTATCTTTCAGTCCTTTCTTTATTGAATTTAAATTCATCACGTAATAACTCCCTGGTATGTTAACGGATAACGTTCACAAAAATCGTGTAGATTAAATCTCACATCTGCACGCTCATGAATTTTTTTCTGGCCAGACTCTCAAACTGAAACGAGTCAATGGGCTTGATTGCCTGAATGACTTAATACTGCCGTATGTGATCCTGGGTGACCAATGCTAGCACCGCTATATTAGAAACCTTGGAAGATATGGATGAACAAAAAATTCACAAGGATAGTTAATGACTATTGCGAGAAACTGATTTCTAAAATATTAATTTCAGATATGCTCAAGACAAAAAAAACATTAAATTTCAAGGTTTTTTGTTTATAATTTTGCCACAATTCCACCGATCACATCTATCTCTCTCTCCGATGATGCAGTAAATTATGGCGTTGTTTTCCACAAGGGGGGAGGGGGGGGCATTGCTCTAAAAGGGAATCAAAATTGCCGATCTAGTAGATGTCCATCTTACTGAGCCATGTTCGAGGGGAAGGGGACTAAAGGGGTTTGGTTACGGTTGTGCCACTGTGGCCTGCAAAGCCTCCAAACCTGACACCCTCACAGGAGAAAATTCGATTATTTCACTTTCTTGTCCAAAAAGAAAAGCTTGTTATAGATTGTGGCATGTCGACCTCATATGGAGCCATTATCGTGCTTGGCATGGACTATTTACACGATAAACGTTAGAAATGTATTATCCCGACTTCGTAAACCAGGCTCCTGTCAGCATATGCCGAAAAAGACAGGCTTTTACCGTCAAACACAAATTTGATGCTAATCTGAGCGCGATGCGAGGGAGAATGTGATGAAGATTAACCGATATGATTAGATAGAACGGTCTGAAACGATCCGACAGATTTGAATTTATGGAACGTGAGTAATGATGGACATCAAACTGTACGTAGACTATAAAAGGTTCATTGCATCTTAGTTTATAGCCAGAAATACTCGGAAATTTTGATATCGTCGAAGTCGGTTTAGCGCATGATTTTCATCGGAAAAAAATTGGAGTTTTGGTGGTTAAGTTAAAGGCCTCTACAGCTAACATGGTTATCTTTCGATTTTTACGGTGCCCCAGCCACAAATATGAGTCATTCCATTCCAAGAGGATTATCTCCTTATGAGATAGAGGATTATTTCCAATTCTAGTTTGTTCCGTCTGATCTTGCGACATGTTGGAAACACTTCGCCCGCCCTTGGCAGAGTTTCACTGTACACCACACCGCTAATGTATCAAATCTGTTGCAGTATATGGTATTGTGATATTGACGGAACATTTCTCCAACCAAGGAAAACAGATTCGATTCAGATATCTCCTTCATGGGAATGGAACATTTGTTTGACAGTGGTTTGTAATAAACATAGCGGTTATGACATCCATAACTGGTCAAATTGACAAGTTCAGTGAAACAGCTAGTGGGTTTACATTGACTCGTTCAGTTGTCTCACGGAAATCCATTCTCTAATTATAAGGTCTATCTAGTCACACTGCCATAATATCCAAATTGCTGACATTAATTGCATATCAAGAAATCGGTATTGAACGCTTAAAGAAAAGTATGTGAAAAGGGTTGACTTGTTACATTTACTGCGAACTTTCTCCCATGCAATCGAATTAGAAAAGACATATTATGGCCTAAGGTTTTCCTCACACAAATTTTGTTATTCTACTCACCCACACTTGAAGATGTTACGACAGTCAAATACAAGAGATTCAAAAGAAGCCCAGAGAAGATTCTGTGTCTTCTCGTCATTTTTGTTAGCCAGTTAGTGCATGCACTCCTGTGTAATAACCGTTAAATCGTGTCAGTAAGCCAAACCAAAGCACAGGAATCTGGTTAAAGGGGCATATTTGTTCATATCTCTCCGCTACACTGTAAATGGCGCACAGGTGACCAAAAGAGTGGGGTCATACAGCTGCTCTTTATCAGACCATCGAAAGCGTAAAAAAAATAACAATAAGAGCACGCACTCCAGGTTTATTAAGGTTTGATTATTATGCAGATCCTTTATCTGTACCGCTGCATGACTTCCCTTGACATCGGCGAGAAAGAACTGCCTCTTAAAAAAGATAAAGAAAACTTTGCGGTCAACTGAGGTTGAAGCCTGGAGAGGAAGGACAGCAGTGCTTAGAGAGAGAGTTATGGAGAAGAGCAAGGATTTTTACCTAGAACGAAGCAACAGGGTTTTGAGGAATGGGAACTAAAAGAGAATAATTGGGGTTTGACACTGAAGCCCTGCAAAAATCGTTGAAGGAAGGTTACTTACAATTTGTTTTTGTTTATTCGACTTTCTGGCGGTGCTATAAAAAGGACGGCGGCATTGGTCTAGGAATGCTTACATCGTTTTGAATTAATTTCGCTGTTTGTTGTGAGTTACGCGATCCAACAAATAATTTTTATTACGAATATGTAGGTTTTCTTTGAAAGTACAGTCATAGGTTAAGCACTTACACTAGCTGAAGTCCCCACCTCTCGATTAACTATTTGAATTAATGCATCAGTCGTGTATAACAGTTGATTTTAAATAATTACGATGGAAAATACATTGAAAACGGATCAGAAAGAAACAACAAACTTCGTTTACACGAAAATGTTCATTTCTTTCATCAAACGCCACAGAAAGTCCCAGTAATATGCTTTTTTGAACACCTACGTCAACCGTACGCAATATTTGGGTTAATAAGTCGATTATTATCAATACTTTGGAGCCTGCAGAAAAATAACGAGGCTAGAAACTAACAAAACGGCCATGAAAACCCAAAAGAAACAAGCATCGATGACAGAGGCCACCAGTTTCCATTCCTCTCTCTTAATTTCACTTTCCTCTTTTTCTCTCATCACGTGCACCAGCCTTCGGACGTTCTTCAATAAACTATCTTGTTTCAGAAGTAATTCTCTCATGGTCGCATCCAAAGACAATTGGATATTTGGGGCAGATGGTCGATCTTCGTTAATGGAGCGAAGACTGCTGATGAAAGGAAAGTACAAAGGCTTGGGACCTGCAGTAGTTTGTGTGGTTTCCCCATCTACGCTTGAATCTCTTTCTGAAGAGAATGTCCTACAGCGGTTTCGGCCAGCAGTTTGCAGGCTTCCTCTGGATTTTGAGTAGAATTCTCCGATAGACGTGAAACATCTTTCACGTTGCGCGACTGTCGGTGGCATAGTGGAACTCCGCCTCTCTATGTCAATCTCTTCCTGGGCTGCTTCTTGTTCTTGCACGTGTTTTTCGATTACGTTTATCAAGCCTGCTGGAATTTTGACGTGAAAAATTTTGGCCATCCAGTTCAGCACGATAGTTCTTACCCACATGGGCATCTCCACCACTGAGGGATTGTTGTAGTAACACTTAAGCACCAGACATGTCGCAACCAAAGAGAGCGCGACCTGCAGCAAATGTACAAGTTACATCAGTTGTGGCCCATTTTACTACCTAAAGTAATCAGAATTTATATTCTTCTAGAAATAACCATAATACATGGTCAGGCATGCAGGAAATAAGATTTAATAAAGTTATTACATTGAAAAAAGTGCCCCAGAAAAATCAAAATATAGAAAAAAAACTGTGACGTTTATGAATGAGATGAGCTTGATTGAAGTTTGGAAATGAGTCAAATTAGGCGAGAGAGATGTCAGTAGGAGTGTTACATAGCCGGCATGTCCATCAGCAAGTGTTCCAATGCCACTGAGTTTTGGTTAATTTTTTGAAGGTCATGTCAAATATTCACTAGATGCATGGTGACATTAGTTCTAAAAAACAGAGCTTTTTTTGTGAATAACGCTTAGAGAGCGAATTTTTCAATTAACGTCGTCTGGGTCTGCTGTTTTGCATGCACAATAAAATGCCGACTGCAGGTTGCCTTCCTCTGTGACAACAAACAAGCCTGGTCCTAATTATGCGCTCAGCATATGCGTAATGGAACTTGCACTTACATGGAGGTAAAGAGGAATTGATGAATTTATTTAAGGGCACTACCTTCATGTTACCATCTGCTCACCTCAAACATGATTCCAGTGTAATATATGCTTATCAGTGGAATAACTTCAGAAGTAGCCGGCATGATCTCTGCCACAATCAACATGAACACAGTCATGGCCAGTAGGTTGGTAATCACCAACGTGATGCGTTCTCCGGAGTCAGGGGGGAGGAAAAACGACAGCAGTGTCAGGGCTACAAATTAGGAAGAAAACAAAAGAGCTGTTTGATATGCAAGAGACCCATCACTTAGTTTTACGTCGCCCTACCTCAACTCACGCAGCAAAAGTCATTCTTTTGAGCTAAATCTTTGGAAAAAATCGCCTATTTTTTACCGAAACTGTCAATCAGTGGATATAAACCGTTTTACGTCAGGAAACTTACATGTTATTAGCACACACGGAATTATCAGGTTCACAAAATAATAAGTGGTCCGCCTCCTTATATGGACTGTGTACGTCACATCTGGGTACGGTTCAGGACAGCATACATAAACAATTTCATTCCTTTTCGCTGGAAGGCCAATCAAGTCCCATTCACCGTTTGTTACAAACTTCTTTGTGTCGCCCTCATCTGATTCCATTTTAATGTCAAGTCGGTAACCATCGTACGTCCATGAACCGAACTTCATCGAGCAGAACTAAAAAGAAATCGAAACTGAGATCAAGTAAATGATAATCGTGAATCTTTGCAGGCTAAAAGAGATAGAGGACAATCTGGGCTAAGAATACAGGAAACCTGCCGTTTTTCAGCGAAGGTCGTGGAATTTTTTGAGCTGAAGAAGGAGAAGAGGAAATAGAAAAGTTTCACAGCACTCACGAAACTGAGCACTTACTCATTCCTCCGTTTATCCTTTGTTTTACTCTGGTTATAGCCTATTCTACACAAATTGTGTTAACCATATTTTTTAATTTGAAAAGACCTCGAGAAACTTGTATTCTACGACCAAAAATACTATATATAATTCAAAGTTAAGAATTTGCCAAATAGTCATTTTTAGTACACACCAGCCTATCAAATGAAAACCTACATTTATTGTTTTAATAGGTAACACACAGTTCCGTTTTAGTCACAGACCGCTTAAACACTTACCTGTTCGTCAAAAGGGAAAAAGTTCACGTTTATCTTGCAAGAAAAGGTGTAGAGAACTGGGCCGAGCCACATGTTTCGTCCTTTAGAACTGAGTACTATTTTAGTTTTGAATCGGTCCAGTGCTCCATCTTTATTAGCATCGGCACTGAAAAGTAGACATACTTTTAAATGAATCCTTGTCCACGCGTTCTGTTTTCTATATTTGCTGTTGTTGTTGTTGTTGCATTCGAGGTTTAAGAGAGAGATTTAATTGATACAAACTGATCCTCCTACAACCCGTTTTTTCATGTTCAGAGCAATTCAGATCTGTGATTGGTCTTACCAGCCAGATGCAAAACTACAACCATTTATGACTTGCCCATTCGTTTTTCACTTTGAATTCTTATTGCTTATTTGTGGTATTACGTTTGCCGTAATTTGCGGTTTTGTTTTTTTAACAGACAATCGGAATGTCCTCGAGAAGTTACATCCATGCTGTATCATGTTGGAGTGTAGACCTTCTAAACTTTAAGGAGTAAATAATGTGTATATGGCTCCATCAACAGTGAAAATATATTGTAGGCGGCTCTTAAACTGTACTTTTGATTCGTTCCTCCAAAAGGAAAAAAATAAAAAATATTCACACCCTCGTTAGAAAATAAGTAAATAAAACTACGACATCACTACGCAACAACGTACACCATCCAAAAAAGATATAATATTAACATGAAAACAAATACGAAATAGACTCTCGTACTTATTATAGAGATAAATATCTGGTATCCAAACTTTGTTTGCGTTGATATTGATTTGGTTGATGCCCTCAAAATGCGAAGAATTCCACGTCAAGAATGGATTGAACCAGGTCTAAGAAACAAATTCATCAATTGGTGTAGCATATAATTATAACCATGACAAAGCATCAAGAAGAAACATGAACTGAGGAGACTGAAGAAACAAAATAGAACTGAGAGATTTATCTCTTGCATGTATCGAACCTGACGTATCCAGAGACTGACTTGCATTAGCTGATTCTTTTCGTCCTGCAAGAATGAAAAAAAAAGAGTTAAAGTTTTCATCTGAAGAAAGGGGTTACTTGTTGATGTATCGGCAGGGGGATACCACAAGATCATTTGGTTTTATCAACTGCGTTGATAATGTAAATTGGCCACCGTGAGCAGTTTTTAAAGTTGAATTTTCATGCGTTAGCCCTTAGTTGGCCCTTAGAGAGAATTACCAAATCATTTTGCAAGTTTTTATCTGCGAATTTATTCAGTATTTCTCTTTATGAGGCTAAAGCATAAGCACCACCCTCCTGGGGTGGTGAGAGGCCGCTCAAGCAATGGAAAAAAAACTGATGATATAACTGCGAAAACCATATAGCATATTCATAAGCATCTTCAAACTTCGAGTAATAAAGATCATTTACCACATCAATGATCTGATGTAAAGAGACACCAAGCTTTACTGTGACTTTACTGCTTCTGTTCAGAACGGGGCGTAACTCAGGATTGTAACCAGTCTTGAATAATTTCTCTCTCAGCTTGGCCTCCCCGTTTTCCATCAAAGACATATTCCAGCTCCCATTTATTCCTGTAAGAAATGCGAAAATTGCCGCCGCAAAAACATGACTGTACGTATAAGTTACTCTTTCGAGGCGGAGCTTAGTTAACAGCCATTTTAAGAGGCAGAACTCCTTATAAGTACTTTGCACAGCATTTGGTGACGTAAACGAAAGCTTTGGGCTCAAATTAAAATCTTCTTCATGAACATACGTCCTTACTTTATCCAAATAATTTGAAAAGAAGTCATATAAAAGTCAAAGGGTGTTCAACAACAAACCCTCTAGACGAGGAATTGATAGCAGTATACTTAATTATAATGTGACAGATACATCTTGCCTAGTTTGCTTTAGATCCACCTCTGCATTTTGTCGCGTCATTTCTATTCGGATATGTTGTGTGCCGCCTGTGCCCGCCCCGTTTCGTAACAGAAATGGTTTGACCGTGCAGACCTGAGACTTGATTTGCAATCGGCAAAGGGTATATGCTAACGGCACCCATTAGGCTTCTCATAATCAACTTTACGCTCGTCGTTCAGATTTAGTGGGAAAAATTCTAAGAAAAGAATCAGCCCGTCATAAGGAAATGTTTGTAGTGCGTGAGACTTCTACCGTCGACTGAATACAAGGAAAGCAAAACATATTTTGGCTTATCTGACATCCTAAGTAAATACAAGAACACAAAAAGGTTTCTTACCATAAATATATTATGTTAGATGTCAGTTTATTAGCAGACAATATGCTCGCAAAAATTTCATCGTTTTGTTTGTCACACGAACAAAATTTTCTTTCGTTCTGCCTCGTTATGTATTTCTTGAATAAATCACAGAGTTCAGCTGGCGACGGTTCACGTAAAGCTTTATATCCACACGGCCCTCTCGGGGGCTAGTTTTGATCTCACTGTTTTTAAAAGATTTTAGAATGATAAGCTTCATTTCTAAGATATTAGCGATTCAAATACATATCGATGGGATTCTGTACCAGTAAGCCCTGCGGCGTGAGTTGGATTGTATGTTTACTGATGAAATGTGTTAATTAGAAGCGTTTCTCATTATTTTTAAAAGATTTTTCGAAGTACGATTGCTTTTGCTTAAGTCGAGTTGGATTTGAAATCCTCACCATGCAGTCCCAGAAGTGGAACATTCTATGAATGCGTGTTTAACATTTCCAATTCATGATCAATCAGGTTTTCCTCAAAAATACATAACCACCGACAAATCCTCTTAGAAAACGTGAGGATTATTCAAAATTTCTTAAACCTCTCGAGTACTGATGAAATTTAAACTTTGGTCGTTGAATTTTCAAGTATCTCTCAGTAATTCCACTTAACAATGATCCAGATATAAAATTTAAAAAAATGTGGGCAAAAAAAAATGATGTACGAAACCGTACAATGTACAACAACACTTTTCCAGCGTTATGATAGCTTGTCAAAGTTTTGTTCCTCGGTTGACATTCTATTGACTGAAATTGACTCAACAAGAAATGCAAATTTCTAATGAAATATAATCCAACAGTGATGGAGAAACTGAAATCTTCTTCGGGTAAATGGATTTTCATGGCCTTCGGTGGAAAATGAAATACAAATCAGGTCTGGAGATGTTAGGGGGAAGTATCATCAAATGATCGGAAAAAAATATACGTTCTCTTCTCATTCGGAAATCGGTTACTAAACATGTCTCAAATGCTTATGGCTTAAAAGCAAATGCGTTCTGACTTAAAAGCATCAGTTTTTCTGATTTCTGAAACAATGAATACCAAGGACAGGAATCGTAACCAGGCAAGCCTATTGGCCACCTTAAAGAATGATTTCAAGTTTGATGAATATCTTGTTATTCTGAAATGAGTAAGATTATGAACAGATTGTTCTCACAAACTAATCTAAACGTCCGAAATTTCGACGATACAGCTACAAAAACTGGCCAGAATGTATCAAACAGTAAAGACCCGAACAAAAGCCGTGCAAATAATTAATTAAGGTGTTATCGACATCAACCAAAAAAAACCCAAATAAGATTACAGAAAGATCCTATACCTTCAAATTCACTTACCTTTCACACCAAAGATTGCCGCAATCAGGGCAAGAAACCTTACAAACGTCTGCGTCGAAACCGTCATCTTGTACAATAAGCGTCAGAAACGTCCCCTTCAAGACGTAACTACCTTGACCTATTAACGCAATCGTCTATGTCATTGGTAATTAGTCTTGGTCGGCCGTCTGGACTGTTAAAAAATTCGCTTTAACTATTTTCAACGCGTATTTACCGCCGCCGCGGCCAAGTAACCTAGAGAAGGGTTACTTTTACCAAGGGTCACCGGATATGACGCGCATTGAGAAATAAAACAACTGACATGTTTATTCACCTAAGGGTCTGCACAACTGATACTGTCTGTATAACTCATGGGTTGAACAACTCAAAATATGCCTTTAGCACATTAGAGTCACAATAACTGGAATGAAAGCAAAATTATCATCAAGGTATCATCAACTAGCCGAAGGTAAAAGGGTGGGGTGTGTTACATTACCCTGCTCATCTACTTCATAGAGTGTTCCTATTCAATTATTTGAAGCGGTTTAATCTCTTTTCGAAACTGTTTTCCGTCGTTTCTTTTGCCCCATTCACAGCAACAAAAAATGTTGAGTCAAACCAGAATTAAATCAATGAAAATTGGTGACAGAAACACGAAAGATAAATGACCCTTACATAAAGTGGACAAACATCAGTTTCAGAAACCTCTTTGAAGACAATTATTTTAAATCGTGTTAAACAAAATAGCTTTCGAACGTGTTTGAGCTTTGGTGTGAATGAATCATTAGTCTCTCTTTGAAAAAGACAATATTGCTTTGAATATTAATTAAATAAAAACTCCTCTCATCTGCTAAAAAGCTTTTTCAAACGTTCTATCCGTGTTTGAGGGTTGAAATTCAATCTCTTCCAGTGAGCATGAAGCTGAAAAATTCCAAAAAGCAAAAGAACGGAATAAATCCTTATCCTTATCTTTGAATTTTATTCATTTTTTTTTTTAATTTTTTTTTTACATCAGAGCCGCGGAAATGATATTTTTATGAATTTGAATCAGCCAATCAGATGATCCGAAAGGGTTATTTTGCCCGGTGGTGTGGTTTTTCATTCAAACTTATTGATGAAATACGAGTACCGACTTAAAGCCGCTAAAAATAATTTTTTCTCTGGCCGTTTTTCTTATAGGATCTAATGTTTGTCTGATGACCAGATCGGCTGCCATTCGTCATGAACCTTCCAACTACTTCCAAATTGAAGAAGAAATGGAGACAAATCCTGTGATAAGTTCTTAAGAGATATGTTTAACATATGGAAAAGCGTGCTCTCTGTACGGAAATTGAGAGGTTATCCATTTCCTCTAGTTTATTCGGTGGGGAAGAGGAGAACTGTTTAAGAACTGCGCTAATGAAAATAAGGTCAATAAAAGTAAGGTTAATACAAGTTCCACTGTACACTACAAACAAGAACTCTGATAACAAATACGACGACGTCACTAACGAAATTTAGATGATTGCTCTTTAATTTGCATTGCATATCTTTCAGCTTTAACCTTTCATTACGGAGGATTAAACAAAATATAAGAAAAAAGAAATTAATTGCAAAATTTAGGGAAAATAAAACCAAAAAATTTTTTTCGAGCAACAAGCGACTTGAGGACAACAGTGACTGTCTATGGGCAAACATTCGAGATTGTTACACACCTAGACTTCCACTCAACAAAACGAGCAATGTCATGAGTTGATTCTCGGTCACTTGCCCCTGATCAAATTCAAATGTATCTCGACCGGTACACAATTGCGCAGTTGTTTCCCCCGCGTCGAATACAACAACACGTTTGTTTGTTTTTGCCATGTGATTGTTTAAGAAAAAGTCTAAATATATAGCAAGGCACTTAATGTATGGTCTCTCGGGAAGCTAGTTAGTTTTGTTTTCCCTCGAGTCCTCATGTTTCCCGCGACTTTGTCTCGTGAAACATCAGGGCTCTCGGGAAAACAAAACAAACTGTTTTCCTTGGGACCATACATTAAGTGTAAAATATTCTCCATCGAAGAATAGTTAAATCCGTTTTCTTTGTTTTGCAAGGTCTCTGTTACGTCATTCAACATACGTTAGCTAGGGAACCCATTTGATATCTCGGCCAAACGAACGCTTGTCGTGGGAAATTTACCGTATAATGTTTTCTCTTAGGCTGTTTGCTGTCTCTGCGTTAAGTAATCTTCACCGTCAATCATTTGCCCCTCACAAGCTTCATTTTATTGCTCAAAAACTGACATGACAATTTTTGACAAGCACAGATGTAAAAAACATCACCTTTCTTCTTACGACTACCCACCTAAGAAACATCGACCGGTTAGTGACCCTGTGGCCTTTAGGATCTCGGTATCATTTCTCCTTACTTGTTTCTCTACGTTTCTTTTAATTTTAGCAATGAAGATTTGGTTTTTAACGAAATTTTTTTTCTTTAGTTGATGTTTTTATCTTTTTCCATCATTTACTGTGACTGCGGTAACCGTAGCTTTCCAACACCACTATTAACTCATAAAAAAGGCGATTTATTGATGTGGAAGAACGATGAGAGTTGAAACTAAAAAATATACAAAATTACAACAATTGATTGTGTAAAAGTGGTAGGAAAGAAATACAGCCTACTTGAAACGATGATACTTACATTGTTACGATTACTCACAAACTGCACTTGCACTCGACGAGAAAACACTGTCCGAAGACGAAATGAATAACGTAGACACTGCTCGAAAGTGAAATGCGACTAGCGCGACAACAGGGAAAAGAAAGGCATCCTGAACAGGGAAAATTAAGTTAATATCCGCAGGAAAAACTGAAAATTAATGCATGCAAAACAACTAAAAGTGTAATTGACACCAATAATTAAGAATGAAACAATAGTAAATGAAAGTATGCGATATGGAAAACAAAAGAAGCTAACTTACCGGTGGAAAGACGACGCGAAACAGCAACAACACTCTAGAGACACCCTAATTAACAATTGACAACATTCTGCACGCTAAGATCTTACATTTACTACATGACAGTGTATTGATGTTGTAGGGAGAACTTACAGAGTTAGCACTCTTGACAGTGATAGGGTTCATTAAATTTACAATGGCATCTCATCATTTCAGCAAAGAATGACTAGTTGTTTTATCCAGGGATTAAATTAGGAGATTTTCGAAACACCACAAAGAACTTCGTCTGAAAACAAAAAAAAGAATTGAACAAGCAACAAGTTTATTAGCACTTTATTACGCTATAAAATTTACATACCATTCAACTAATAATACGAAAATAACATTATTCAATACGAAAATATTCTTCCATTACACCATTAAGACCAACTAAACTTTTTGGAATTGTTTGAAATCATCTTGATCGTATTGGTATTACCAGCTACAGCAGAGTTTTCACCTTCATGTTAAAACAAACGAAATTTTGTTTAAATAGATTGCATTGCCTTCGCTTCACTCGCCAAGACAAGGTTTTATAATAGGCCAAAAATACATAACTTAGGATTTCTAAAGCTACACATGCTAATGTCTAATGTTTACTTAAGCATTTGAAATTATACCGACTGAAGTTTGAAAAAGTGCAAAATGGCGCTTAATTAAAGTATTTCATATCGTTTTACTAACAAAGTCAACAATTACTTTGAAAATAACACAAATATTAAAACAACGATCAATACGCCAAAAGCTACTCCCAAAAGGACTAGGATGACGACGATACAGATTACACATATTAAATGGATTAAAAGAGAACCATGTTGAAAAATTTAACAAGATGAATCTAAGATACCTAAGATACCCTACGTTGTTATTTCGCACACGTCGAGTAACGCTATTAGGAGAGGCTATCGTACCTCATGCCAGTCAACTTACAACGTCTTGGTTTGATTTCACAAAATTCATTTCCAACCACGTCAGAAAGTGCTACCTTTGTGGTTTTTACTTGGAACTGTTCATTTAAAATTAAAAAGCACTTAAAATATTTAATTTACCAATTTATCATTATCTATTATTGGTTAATAGTGGAGCTGTTCGTAACTTTTCCACAGAAAATTTCGACGAAAATCATTCAATTCACTAAAAATGAATTATCAAATTTCCGAAAAAACTGCATTTTAAAAAGTGCAGTAGTTTCGCTAACAATTAGAAAAAAGTCTTTAAAGGTAGTTTTGAATAACGAGTAATGCTTCACCGCTTATTAACAGATAACGAAGTCTGCCCTTAAACAACTACTTCGCACAACATCCGTCTCAAACATATTTCGCTCAGATGTAGTGATTTCTTCGAGACACAACTCCGTCGCCGAAAGTCGAGTACACCCGACGATCAAATTCGGAGACATTCGGCTCTCGTAGAATACAACATTCGAGCACTGATTTGAGTGGCGAGTGAGCAGGTATTTATTATCCCATACAGCAAATCTTTGGGAAAACCAGTAAAAATACGCGTATACAATCTCCTAGACAAAATGTTTACAAAATGTTCCTTAGTGTCTGTCCTGAATAATGTAAGTTATTAGCCCAAATATCTACCATTACTACTCAGCTTCGTCATCTGTCATGACTTGAACTAGAGATTCCACAGCTTTATTAACATCTTTTGCAGTAGCAAACAAATGTCCAACGGGGTCTGCACCTAAAACAAACAATATGGATTAATGATCAGCTCCAATCAAAGCTAAACATGGTTGGACTTGTACTGGCATTTCAGCGAAAAAAAAAAGACTGTCTTCATAAATTTCGCGGTTCAACTCGTGCTTCGGGTTCTTTTCGATTGAGTTTTGTAAATCCAAAACCAAAGCAATCACGAAAACCATTCATAGTAAGAAGAGTTCACCAGGAAACTATGAGAACTCGAAGCAAAAACAAGGAAAATGTTCGAAGCGCGGGAAAACGCGAGTGACCAAGTCGCCATAGGTTTTTGTTTTGAAGCTGATTGGTTGAGAGACTAGGCGACTTTTCTGGATCAAACACACAACGAAATAAAGCAAATCTTAGGCAACCCCGTATAATTTTCCACATACAAGTGAAGATTGCTCTGATAGACGTAATGTGCGAAGTGCATGGTAAATTTAATTGAATTATCCAAGCACATAAATTGATGTGTTTCTTCAAAGTAGTTCCCTTCTTCAACAAATATGTTTACGTTCTGAGCTTAGGAGAAGATTAGCAGACTTCCCCTTTAACAAACTGGAGAACAAATGGTACAATTCTCAAAATTTTCTTGACAAATAGGCTTATATAACAACTGAAACAATTGTATACACAGCACTATGTAATGCTATGCTATGTATTGCACGTTTTAATGCTACGTTCCGAACCTGGGAGAAGATTAGCAGACTTCCCTTTTAACAAAATGGCGAACAATAAGTACAGTTCTCAATACCTTCTTGACGAATAGACTTATCATAACAATTGTATACATAGCACTATGCATTGCTATTTCTTTCAAATGCACGTTTAAATGTTACGAGTTAGAAGTATCAAGTCAGCTTCAGTGCAAGTGCACGTGACGCATCACAGCAAGTGCAGGTGGATACAGAGAAGTAATTTTGTGACAGGCTTGCTGAAACGGATGGTTACGGGAGAGCTTTGTGTCCTTAAAAAAAGCAAGTTACTGCAGGAACAACTAAGCGAGGACTACAGTGATCTTGATTGCCGCGGGCTGTGTCAGGCGTTTGTTTTTAGTGATTGCTGTATTTTGTTTTCTTTTGATCTCATGATAGGATTTTATTATTATTTTTATTTTAATTTTTTTGGACAAATCAATTATTGTGCAGAGTTTGATTGTAAAAGTGGGTAAGTTTAGATCTCTTACCAGAAGAGTCAACAGTCATGCAGGGTTAGATTCCACTGGTTAGGCTTCAGCAGACACTACACAAGAGTTAACAGCATTAGTCACTGAAAACATACAACAAACAACAAACCAAATGGTGCTTTACCGTGCCTCGCTCCTCACTCACTTTTCTGATCAGGAGGAAAAGAAGAGCTTATTTGACTCATGACTTCTTTTAAAGCTGGATCCTCACTTCCTTTACCGGCAAAACCATTCTTTATGGGTCCTGAGTTCGTCCCACCAGGTTCCGATTCGGAATCACTATCATTCCCACGGGATTTTCCCGATCGACCTGACTTTACCGGGGAATACGGACCGTCTCCGAGCGAGCTGATGGAGGAAGACGGAGTGGTTCGTTCAGAGGACTGAGCCCCGCTCTGTTTGTCTTGACCCGGCTAAAAAGAGATCAACGATAATATACGTATGAGATATTGCGGAGAATTTTTGAGAAATTTCTGCTCTGGGTCATTCAGTAATCATCATTTGCCTGCACCTGATCGAGTAGCTGTCTAAGTCGCTGTAACTGCGCCTCTAACTGTCTATTATGGTCCTCCAATACTTGCATCCTCGCCTCCAGGCGACCCTTGTGCTGACGCAGCAGTTTAGCTTCTGCTAGCAGCTCGGAATCTCTGTTCTGAGGTCCCCCGGGAGATGCCTCACCATCAGGTGGAAGGCTAGACTGATCTCTAATGGACTTGAGCCGTTCGTATTCTTCTTGGAGGTCCCTGGCAAAATAAATGACGCATGAGGTTGAAAGCAATAAACCTGTTGATCATTGTTGGTGATAAAGACTTTTGGGCAAAAGATGACGAGCTCGTTATCATAAATTATCACAAAATACTGACCTGTTTTCTTCTTCCAGTTTGAGAAGCTCAGCTTCAAGATCTTCTTTTTCTACCGCATCTAAAGCCATTACAATCTGAGTTGGACTTTTGGGCTACGACAACAAGAACGAGTGTCATAATACAGAAATAAGAGACATCGCGACAAACTTCAAGGGCTCAAGAAAATCATCATTTGGTAAATCAGTTGTGAAGTTCTTACCGCGTCTGCTGTATCGCTCTTTAGGCTGTAAATAATGAAAAGAAAGTACTATTTATATGATGAAGAAAAACAACTTCAAAAAGCTACATGGGAACAACAGAGTCTACTAATTTTTAATGTCTACAGATAATTGAAACGATGGCACCACTTTATCTTAATTCGCTGCCTAGAGTAAATTCGATTTAAAAATTCAGCGCAGTTCAAACAGCTAATATCCGAAGTGTCCATAGAGAAGTTTTATTTAAGGTGTAATGAAAAACGTACGGAAACATCTAGGAAACGTTGGCAGACAAACAGACAGATAGATGGTGGAAAAATGATTACCTTTGGCAGTACTGTGCTATAAGCTGATGTTCCTCGTCCCTGCAAAATAACAATACAGGTTTAACCCTTATCAAATCATGACCGCAGGACGGCAAATCCAGGCAGATCAACACATTTACTGAGACCAAATGTCAACGCAAAAAAAAGGACAAGACAGCCTAGTCGTGCAAAGACTTACAAATCCTGTGGATTATATTTTCCTCCTTCTGATTCTGCCTCGGCCAACCTGCAAGCAAGGGGGGAAAAAAAATCACCTTTTCTGTTTGGCTAGCAACCTACCTCCTGGACTACTCAAATAAGTCTCAACGCTCTTGTTTCCCGAATGCGGGAAATACCCTTCCTGTAACAATCCCTTCAAAACCAATTTCTTTCTTCAGTTCACTCTTCTGCCAAACAATACAAGGAAAGTAAAGGGAGAAATTGGATGTGAATAATTCACGCACCTGTGAGCAAACATGCCTAGTCTGTTGTGTACCTCGTGATTGACATTTTGTTGAGGAGTCGGCATGGGTGGCCTACAAAAGAGGAAAAAGAGAAAGGAAAGTGATTATCAACAGAGAGGGAAAAAATAACAAACAAAAGGTATACAACAACATGGAATGCAAAGGAAACGAACACTAAGCCTCTTGTCCATTTTCTCTCGGAATAAAAGGGCTAATTTTGACTGGCTAACGAAAATACAGTTTTGTACCTGTTGCGCGGTTTACCAAACAACCTTTGCTTAAGGTTATGGGTTCAAATCCCGTATGGACCTGAATTTTTTTAAGGCTTTATTTCAACTGCTAGTTCAGTAGTGTTCATAAATGCGAGGATCGCTTGTATTCGTTTCTTCAACCGCAGTGCACGTATATGATTTTCACAGTCATTCTTCATCATTTGCTTAACTTACGTTTCGAGATTTCCTCCTTCCATTACAGTCTGAATCGGTAAATAACCGAGTTTTCGTGGCGGTTTGTTCTTGTATCGCCTTTTCTTGAATTTGTTTCTAACCATGGCCAAGAAATCTAACACATCCTCACCAGAGGTGGTCTTAATAAAAAGAAAAATAACAATACTTAATCTTACCTATAATACAGAGTGCAACAGTTTACATGTACCACAGCAGCAAACACGAGAAAGGGTGGAACAAAAAACAAAAAACATAAAGAAAAACAAAAAAAAATATCAACGACTGGATCGTTTGACTGGCTGACAACTGAAGCCTTAACACGAACCAAGATGCGCACAAGCACAAGGGTCATCGTTTATTGTTCTCAGTGTAAAGGCATTAGAAAGAGAAAGTGTCTTGTGTCTATGTGTCCTGCCAGGCTCGAAGCCACACCTCTAACTAGATTACCTGCGCGCTGACCATAAGAAAATCGCGTTTACCTGAAACCAGCTGCAACACTTAACTAATACACTTAAATGGATAAATTGTCAATCAAACAAAGTCAATCTAACAACGAAGCAACTACTCACCGACAAACAGTACTGATGCATTGGGTGAGTGAGACGATGGTCGTGGGAGACTCGGCCCGACCAGAAGCAGCTCTGATGAGGAATGACAAATACGATAGTTAGGAATCTAGTAAGAATTGAATTTGTTATTAACAGTTAGCAAAGCAATACACTTCACATTCAATGCTTGGTACCTGGCATAAATCGTAATTGAAGCACTTTAGACAACGGAACCTGCAACAAATGAAAAGCATTTCAAGGGGATATACTTTTAATGCACTAAGGAAGACCTTGAGAATAAAAAGAAGAAAAAAACATGGAATGGTGATCTTGAAGAAAAGTCACATACCTAAACCCAACGATAGGGTACTCTTTACATATACTACATTTGGCTTTGTGTTTCACTGTAAGAGAGACCAAAAAAACAGAACATTAGTGACAGACAAAGCCAAAAGCTTTTTTGTCTTTTAATAGGTAACATCGGAAATTTTTTAATCATTTCACGGCTATATGCAAATTTACCTAGGGTATAAAGGAAATAGAGAAATACTAGATCACAAAAGAAAAAGGGAAGTAAAGTGCTTACCAGCCTCTGACGCGGCGAGTCTGTGAAGTGTTGGCAGCCAAACAATAGACTGAGGTTCAACTGAGAGCCATGTCATAAACTCTGCACAATCGATGGTCTTTTTTTCTCCGGCCTGTTGACAACAGACAGCAATAAATGCAATCAGTTTCAAACTTTTAACCGATGATCTTTCTGAACTTATGACCAAAGTTGTGCTTGCCGAATTAAACTGAGCTCGACCGACATACGAGATTTGTGGCGTCTGTTGGGGTAATTAGTACATGGACGACGACGAGATAATTGCGACCACCATATAGAGATTTTAGAGCGCATTTCGACTGGGTCTCGTTAGACAAATTCATTAAAATACTTAAAGAAGCTAATCAGAAGAGCGGGAAATATCGCAAGGAGGCAAATAGAGCTCAGAGTAAAATAACACAATAAGAAGCGAATTGTTTCAGTCGTGCATCTGCTCGCTCGAGAGGATGGTTCGTGTTCTTGTTGGCAACAACTTTATGATTTCAGATGGTGAATTTCAACAACTTTGAGATTGGAGTCCTTAAGTAGCCTACCTTCGAGAAACAGCTTCTCACACTCGGTTCAATGTTACTGCCACCAAAGGCGGCAATTTCACCGAGTTGACGAGGAATCTGTAAAAACAAACAAATGGGAATAAAATCTTGAAATTCGGTCGAACTATCGGGTTGAAACACCATAACTCGAGAGAAGGCTCCGTTTAAATAGTAGACCAGGAGAATATCTTGCTCCTGACTAAATGCCTGTATTTACCGAATAAAAGCCGCCTCTTTGTCTCGATATTAGGTGTACAATTTCAGTAAAAATAAAAATAGCTTTAAGCTTCACCTGCAGTGAGTCATGTAAGAGCAATCCTAGTTGCTTGTGGTCCATTAAGCCTTTTTCGTCCGTCACAAGCCGGTATAAATCTGAAAAAGGCATCAAACCTTTTTTTTAGCTGGACAACGCAAGAAGAAATATAAGCGTCAACAAAAAAAAATCAAACCTTCAAATTCTTACATTTGTATTTGTCTTCTAAATGAGCTCTCGCCATTGTCACCAGACCAATTTTGAAAGAAAGAACACGGATCTTTCCAACTCGCCCGCTAAAAGAAAAAAAATAAAGGACTCAATTTTAAATGCCCTTGTAGTATACAATGTTTTGAGAAGAAAGCGCGCTTATATACAAATGAACATTTCGGGGAAGAAGACACTTTCAAGCTTGCTTTACTCCGGAAAAATTGATCGAACACTTGCTGCCTTCCCATCCCCACAGTGATTAATTATGTCTTAGAGAGCGGGTCAAATTGTCCTGGTATGAGAAGTCGGCTAATATCCATCGAAATAAATCGAAGATAACCAGCTTGGAGGCTTCATGAAATCCCTAATAGCCAACTCATTTACTTTAGAAAGGTAACCATGCTTACAAACTACCATCAAAATAGTTACCTGTCATAGACGTTAAGAAGCCAGTTAAGCGTCAGGTCAACACAGAACTCATTGCTGGTCATCGATAAATCCGCTGGCACCTCAATGTTTTGATATATAGTGGTCAATACCTTGACCATATCCGGGACACCGATCAGAGAATCGTTCGTAGATTGTTTAAGATTGTGCTGCTCTAAGGCTGACATCACATTGTTCAGTGTCACCAGGTCCACTGTTAAGCGAGAAAATTGTGTTAAGAGTTAATAAATTACACAGGTCTGTTTACAAGAGTAAAATTGATATTTATCCACACTTCAAATTAAATTTATATCATAAACCATAGGTCAAGGAAGCAAACTTGAATATATTGTTTCAAGGCCTTGCCATCGTAACCAGTTTAGAATAGACTTTGGAATATTATCCTTGGATCGAAATCAAGAAAGTCCCGTTTTGTCTCGTATACTCTGTGGAGGAAAATAGTCGCCAGTTCTAGATCTATTTTAAACATGAGCGAATGAGGTACATTAAAAGACACTCCTTTACTGGGATTATGGAACATGTAGGGAAATAAGAATAGCACTAAAAACTCAACAAAGAAAACAAAAAAACGAACAACTTACAACTAGTAGCCTTTTGAATGCATCGAAGTTTCATAGCCGTTCGGTAAGCGCTGTACTTGATATCATTCAGTTCCGCTGCAAAGAAAAGACACGAGAAAATTGGACAAAGTCATTCTAAAAGCATAGTTCTGTCAAAATTTAACTTACTCTCCAAAAAGTGGGAAATTCGGAGGCCCCATAGCTGGCCGTGTGGACATCGGATCAAGAGGTCTGGGTCTGAGCCCCAACAGAGTCTTTGTGTTGTGGTCTTGGGCAAGTTAAGTAACAGAGCGTGTCTCCACCCAGGAGTATACATGGGTAGCATATAGGTATCAGGGAACAGTTAGGGAAACCTAACCAAGTGTTGAGAAGAAGAGTACTCACCGATTTGGTGGTAAAGCTCTGTCATCTTGGGATGATCCCACTGTGTTGTTTCTGTCTTGTGGCTGTGACAATATTATGAAGAAGTATTAATTATGAGCATCACGGATAATTGACTTTCGGTGACAATATGTCTACTAGTTCAAGCTAAAGGTTCACGAACAAGAAGTAAGCAGCACATGACATGGTAACCGAACAATTTTCGGCTGAGAAACGCCTTACAAAACAAGAAAGGAATCGATACAGCAAGTAAGAAAGGTAAAAACTGCAAACCTACTTGATGTAGTAAGGAACCTTGTTCAGTGCTACCGCTCGTTCCCAGGGTGGTTCGACACTCGCTGATGAATAAAAGGAAAGCAAATTATGCAGGTCAGCATACTGAAATGACAAGTCAAATACACATAAAAGAAAATTCACAGCCGACGAACGTTTAGTATTCCTTCGCGAACTGTTGCACGGCTGTCATTTTGCATTCTTAAAGCAAGGGAAGATAGGGGAAAACAAAAAGCAAAATACACGTAGCAACTCAGCAAACTGTCGCTATTTTATGAACCTAACTGGTACTCCCTAAGAAGACGCCTGTAATGAATGATATCTACTAACCGTGTAATCCTTGCACAGATGAAGAATCAAAGCTGGAGTAGGCTTCTTGCAGAGCGTGTTGTCTTTGCAGCAGTTGGATCTGTAACTGTTTCCATCTTCGGTACAACTGGTCAATCCGGTTTTGAAGACTTGGCGACAGCGACACACCCTTGTGTCTCAGTTCGCTCTCTGTGCTGCTGAGAGTCTCAAACATGTTCTGAAGAGATGCTATTTGTTCCTGGAGACTCTACAAGAGATCAAATATCCCGGATGAGTGTAAGGCGAAGTCCTGGATGTAAAGAAGGCACTCTCTTTTACATGGTCGACAGAAAAAAACTCATAAATGTCTAGGCGGCCGATGACTTCACAATTGTAATAGTCAATATTTCAGGACTTAAGAATTGACAAAAAACTGATACTACAGCTTGATTTTTAGGCTAGGCATTGCCAGGAGTCTTACTTCATGATTTTAACACTTGATGTCATCATGATTAAAAGTAATAGTTAAAGAGCAAAAGTTCAGTCTCTTATTTAAAGAAACTAATGGTGCTGCGCAGGACACGTTATTTAACGACTCAAGTGTCGATTAAGTTTGAGAAAGCCTATGGCAAAGTAAAGTTTTTCCACAATACTCTTTGGAAAACGTTTGTACAAAACAACATTGACAAATAACATTTGGAACACACTGCGGGGACAGTCAAGAGATCACAATCTGTTTCAAACCACTCCGCGATTATCATTACCTTGAGTTCATCCATCTGTTCGGATAGCGAGTCAATGACGAGATCTTGAACTGGTGTCCAGTTCGACTTCACCTGCTCGGCCTCAACCAATCGCACATCAATCTCCTCCATCTGACCCTGGAAAAGCTGCAACTTCTGTTTAGAAGAAAAATTAAAACAAAATTAGGGAGTTGTTGGGAATTTTCTGGAACACTGACCATTTTATTGAATAATGATACATGTATGTCACACCATGTGCTTCTCACTTCACAAAAGTTAATCATTACCAATCGCGGAAAAGTTAGCGAGAAGCGTGACCGATCAGATTGCGGCATTTGTGACAGAACGCTAGAGGATTTATACAAACTCTCATTAACCTAACATAGTACAACTGAGTAATATATGCCGTTGTTACCAAAAAAACTTGGATTGAATCATTCCACAATAAGGGTCACGTTAGGCACAGAAGACAGGACGAAACAGCATTATATCAAGCACTACTAAGACCTTCATATCAAAACTTATTTTCGTAGTTTCAATGTGAATCTTACATTCCACCTAAATAACGTCTAGCGGTGTTTATACCAAAAACGAAAGCTTGCTCATAACGAGGAGTGCTAAATACTGAATTTAAAGTAGTAAAGAAGGCACGCCTTTGCGGAAGTCTCAACGAATATAATCAGTTTAGAAGTATTGTGTAACAGATAAGATGCTTGAATGATGTTCTCCCTACATAACAAACACGGGCCGATGGTTCAAAATGAAAAGAAGTATAAATCCTTCCTTTCTAAATTATTTAAGAAGAAAAAAGTCACAAATAACAGGAATACCGAAATGTCTAACATGAGGAAAACAAAAGCTATTGCAAACCAAAACATTCAAAAGTTCGGTTAAAAATGCTGCATTTGGTGTCTCTCTCACTCTCTCAATCGTATTAAAAAGACAAGAACGTCTGCAGCACGATATCAAATTTAGCTCGTAAATGAATAAATATTTCAACAATCCGAGTCATTTCTGCAGACAGAAACTGTTTTCTCACAAAACTATCAAACAGATAATCCATGTTCCAGCTTTATCGGGGCATGTGCATCAGTTGCATCACTACTTCAATCCGTAATTTGAGTAAAACAAAAGTAGTTGCATATCTACGAAGTTACATAAAAACCTAGTAATAAATCCTCTTTTCAATAAAGACCCAAGAAATCCACAGGATGATAAGTCGATAACTAAGCCTGCGGCGGATGACACGATTTTCATTTCTTAGACGCGGACGTATTAAAAAAAAGAGAGCAGTTTACTGTATAAACAAGATTAAAGCGACTTATGTCCGAAGCGGGTTTAGGTTGCTGATATCAGATTTGCAAAAGAAGGCAAATAGCAGAAGCGTTTTTTTGTTTTTGGCAGATATCGAATAGAAAACTAGCGTGTTGCACAAACAACTATACTTATCTAGGAACTTTTCCAAGAGCAAAGGAAACCGAAAGGAAACGATTCAAATGATAAATAGTTATCAATAATTAACTTACTTTTTAGTCAAGTGATTAACATGTTACTTCTCCCTATAACATTCATACATTGTCCAGCAAAAAGGTAAGGAGAATAATCGAACTTATCAGGTAGCGGTTGTTATCTTGATCTAACACCAAATTCTTATAATTCTTATGCAAGGAAATCTGTAGCAGCTAGAGGGGAGAATTAACAATCAGATTTTGGGAGTTGCAGGGTTAGTGGTTTCGAACATTTTATGTGGGAGATACTTTTTTTTTAAAACAAGATCTATAGGAGATATCAAATGATTTCAGTTCTAGCATATTGTTTCCGTTTTGTTGCGATAAAGCGTCAATATCAGACATCGTTACTTAACCAAACTGACACCAACATTATTTTTTCCGCTGCATAAAAAATCGCATGGTGGTCAAGTAGTGGGTTTCACTGATCTGAAACTCACTAGATGAGCCTTTCCCCAATTAAAATCAGTACAGATTATCAATTCTTCTGTTGGTAAAGATCCTAATTCAAAAATTCATTGTTAATGCAAAATTCCACGTGACAAATCTAAGTAAAATTGCGTGACCAGGGTCATTGAGTTCCACATGTGAATATTTAACCTATACTGACTTTTAAAAAAATGAAATTGGCGTAAAACTTTGCGTGGTATTTGCAAAAAATGAATCAAATTTGAAACTAATACGTTAACTCAACATGTGCATTATGGAGATAAACAAATATTTGATTGGCTTCAGGGTAAAAGCACGAGAAATCTTACACAATGTTTCCGCAGCGGAAACGAATTCGCGCGTTCTTACTACTTCATGTTAGGACATAAATAAAGTAAAGAATAGGAATTAAATGCCGAAACAAGCCTCATGTTCTTCTCCAGTACACAAATTCTGTAACAAATTAATAGCGTTTATTGTCCAGTTACAGCTGAGCGCGTGAAAGTGAGTGTTAAATGCAGGATCATTGTTCAAATTTTCGTATGTGGGTTCCGAACATCTCTTGCTTCCTGATAATAAAATCGACAACGTCAATAAATTGGCGAATCATTACTTCGGCTTTTTGACTTGTTTCTAAGGAAAGAAGAGTTTCTTTCTTCGCTGAACAGCCCAGCTTTCATGGGATTACGATCGGGTTGCCATTAATACCAGGGTCAAAATTCGTATGAGTGGGAAATTCCTGAAATCTTTCGACTGTTGTTTGGCTTCTCAATACAAACTACAATGATGAAATGTTCGTCTCGAAAACTGGTCGTTAACATGAGGGCGTGGAAACTTTAGGGTAAAAAATAAACCAATTCACGGGACAATTTACGCGACAATTTACGCTAAATAAATGCAATATTTAACCTCGAAACAAGGGCTAAACAGTGCGCGAAGGTTAAGTTTCATCCAGGCTCCCCGTTCTGCGAGAGAGATAAACTCCTGTGATTTTTTGTTCATCACAAAACAACGCATCACTCACCGAAAAAAGGAAGAGGAAAGAGTGAGCAGCTGCATATTTCAAGGACACGTACAAACATCAATTTGTGCAAGGACTGATTAAAACAATGAATGATAGCTTCGCTCCAATAACCTCCGTGAAAAACAATCACAAATGCAATAAATCATCCCAAATTTTCTGAATGAAATTTCACCCTAAGCGAACAACTGTGTCAAATAACCTTTATGTAGTGGACAGTACTCACCATTTGGCCACACAGTTACGGAGATCCTAGATATTGTACGATTTGATTCCTACTTAATTTAAGTCAACACTAAGTGCGAGAGTAAATGTGAAATATGAAGCTGTATTGCCCGCTGATACGATGGGCCGGATATGGGTGGTTTCCAGATGATCTATATACTCTACACTTTTCCTTTGTATCAAAGGTGTATCCGATGAAGAAAGATAAATAATACAAACAAAACAGAAATACCAGTACTATTCTCTATTTGAAGTGCATCTTGATACCCTTCGAGTTTCAATAAAAATTGCAGAATACTTCCAAAAATAAATGCATCCGACATATGATACCCCGCCTGGTACTTCTAATCGTCCGTTTTAAAAATCGAGTGTTGTTCAATAAGACACGAGAGAGCCGGAAGAGATAACCCTTCCCCAACTATTTTTTAATTCCTCTTTTTTTCTTAAAAGCCACCGTTTACCAGATGGAGTGATACATCACTTGGAAAGGCCACCTTTTTTAGCGTAATCCCCTATTGTATTCGAACACAATGCGATATGCTGGTTCACCACTCTACCCCCTACAGTACATGGCCACTGTTCATCACCCTACCCCCCACGGTACATGGCCACTGACTGTCAACCAGAGGTCCAGTACTTGTTAAGTTGTTCTTGACGACGAGTGTGACAAAACGTACAGCGGTTTTCACCGGATAGAGAATTATCGTTATCGATCCTTCGAACAACTGGTGCAAGAACAGGAGTGCATGCTTTTTTTTAAAGCATCCATTTATCTCTCTTTATATTTGAGACGCATCGTCCGCGAACATATAGATTGCCCATTACTGCAAATTGGTCCACGTTTCTGAGCCAAAGTTTTGCAAGCAGCACCAAAATCAAGAAAAATGGCACAAGTGACAGACACCCCCTTTAATAAGCGAACACAATTCGGAACAAAAAAGAACACAATTCGTTCCCGTTCCATGAAAGGTACTTACCCTTAGGACTTCATCAATCCAGTGCTGCCAATCCTCTGACCGCCGGCACAACATTGACCAGCGTTCGCTGACTGTGTCGATCTGGCGTTTGAGATTCTGCGCAATGCGCGCCCGTGGTGAATCTTTTGGTTCGTCAGCGGCTCGGTCCGTTTCATATTCTTCTAAAACCCTCCGGCCATCGTCCAGAGCGCGATCGACAACCAGTCGCCTCACATTAAGCTTGCCCTTGAAAGCCTACACAAAGGAGACCAAAAAGAGTTACATCAATAGTTCTTTCCACTACCAAAGGAACCCTAAGAAAGCCTTTCGAAATTTTCTCCTGTCTAGCCACTCATTTGACATTTTATCTTATTTACCAGAAACGTTTTTTCTAAATTTGAGATAAGATGCACTTATTATAATATATCACATCGACTGTTCCTTACAATTTCGTTTTTGTCCGAAAGCGAGAGACCTCTCGACAATTAAGCTCCAAATCAGAAACTGCATGTGTTGAAAACTTGCTGCTAAATAAAAGCAATATTTTTACGACAAAAAAATTGAAACAATAAGGGGCCATTGTCAGTATCTAAACAACTGCACACTTACCCCTCCCTTGACACAACAACAGTCACTTGATGACAAGTTAGCGTTAATGTTTGGTGAGGGAAGGAGTAGGTGTGCAGTTGCTAAGATACTGATATTGATCCACAATCGGTTTAATTAAGATGGCTCTGAAGTCCTATCTTAAGTTACATTCTTATATTCCAGTAAAATCTTTACTTGGTGCATCTCGTTCTGGTTGCGCACGCTTTCTACATCTCCTCCTATTGGCTGCTGAAGGGTCAGCTCCTGATCAGCACGTGCAATCCAATCGATTATCTCCTGAAGGTCCATCAACAACTGGCGCCACTCGGTACCAGTGTCCTCCAGCCGATCTCGGATGTCCAACGTGCGAACATTGAGTGATTGCCATCTTTCAATAATAAAGGGGAAAAAAACAAAACTAATTTAATTCAGACACTCATCAAAACGTAAACAACGACACACACAGTCATACACCATATTTATAATATAAAAAAAATGCAATTAGCACCTGTCATTCATATCATCAAGCTTGGCTTGAACAGCGGTTAGCACATCCCCAGGCTCCATCTCGGCCATAATCAGCTGGCCATTCTCGTTAAGTGAAGCAAACATTTCTTGATGTCCATTAATGTCATCTTCCAGGAACTAAAACCCAATGATAAAACAATCTAAACCCTCAGAAAATTACAACTCTCTGGATAATTACCCTCACACAAAAACGCCCTTGTAGGAAAATTTCCCCTTGTTTTTGTTTTTGTTTTGTTTTTGCTTTTTTTTTTTGTGCTGACGAATTATTAATTTATTTGACTATATCGCTTTAAAAAAAAAAAAAAAAAAAAATATCGCTTTAGTGGAGGTGTTCGGGTGATTACAGACGTGCTCGTGCTCTGATTGGCCGAAGATTACGTCATATCTTGCTCTCTTTCCCCTTCCCCACAGGCGATTAAAAAACGTGTAAGAAAGTGAAGTTGCTCTAACAATTACCAAAGTTATTACACTACCACAATTATTCTCCTCAGGCTAAGGGAATATGGTCGATTTACCCATCTAGATCACCACTTCCGAGTGCCGCAAGTGTATCATTAACACTGTAACCTGTTACTCTAAATCAACAAAGTTCATTATCACAATTTTTAATATTTATATTTCGCCTTCAGAATATGATTCTCAAATATATCATTGACAAAACTCTCTCCTCAAACAGCACGCTGACACGCATTGCCTTTCAAGAAAAATTCACTGTTTGTCACATGTCAACAGAATTGAAAAAGAGTGTTACAATGCAGCATACTGAAGACCTACTTTCAATTCCTTCCTGAGTGCATCCAT
This sequence comes from Pocillopora damicornis, assembly GCF_964200805.1. NCBI lineage: Eukaryota > Metazoa > Cnidaria > Anthozoa > Scleractinia > Pocilloporidae > Pocillopora > Pocillopora damicornis. Next base: position 23,670,307 of record NC_142677.1, read on the forward strand.
GTCTTGCTGCTCCTCAGTACTTGTTGCTTCCACCGCGCTGTCTAACTCCGCTACTTTTGACTCTGCTGACGTCAGCCATGTTAAAGCATTGATCATGTCTTCGTGGAATCGCACCATGCGGTCGAAGGCTTCCTTTAGATTTTTCTTACGTGAGTCAGACCTGAAGAAATGAAAAGCGCCCATATAAATACTACAACGACAAAGCCTGCTATATACTATACAAACGTACAAACAATAACCGCCAAATCACTTCAGGGTCCAACAGATAAATCCTATGCAAGGCGCAGTTTGATTTGGCCGCATTCGTAACCGAATCAGTTTTTCAAAAAATTAAATTTAACGTGTGCATCATGCTTTTATATTTATCAGCATCTACCCGATGGGTTAGCAATTGTAAAATAAAAGATTACCTCTCAAACAAGCAACTCCAACAACGCATGATGAATAGACGATCTGAGAATTGATCTCTTACAGGTACTTGACTTAATTTTTTTTTTTCGGCTCCACTAACACTTCTTCGGCAATTTGTGAAAAGATGCGTCAGAGAGTGTGCGAAGACAAACCATTCCAAAAGCACGCCAGTTTAAAAATTAAAGTGGTCAGACATGGCAGCTGATGGACTATTTTCTACTTTTGTAACATCATATCACAAAGGGCTTCGATTCTTCCTTCTTAAACATGCGTTTTGATATAAGATGGGCGTAATATGATCGACTTTTCATTGTGACTAACGTGCGAAATCAGCCCAGGACCGTTCACATCGTACGAGATTTTTACAAATTACATAAAGTACTCAACCCAAAAATTTTATCTGATCTCGGAAGTATTCATTCAGAATCTTATTCTCAAAATCAGCTAATTAGCATCACATCTGTCATTATTTATTTTTTCTCGATTGGTGGTCTAATCGATCAGTCAATAATTAGTCTTAGCTTTATCACACAAATTCACACGAGTGCCGACCATATTTCTGAAAACTGCGGCTTTCACAAAGAGACATTCACTGCGATCAACTCTAAACATTTAGACCTCGACAAAAACGACAAAACACCTTGATCTTGATTTTTTGTTAAACCAGGACTTCTCAATCCAAAAATGACAAGGGTCAGTGGCTGTTACAATTATATGCATATATATCCCAATTCAATATTTTTCTACAGCAATAAAATTCTCCCACAGAAATCACATCAGTCTGAATTAGTAGAAGAGTTGAATGACAAAACGTATTTCAATTTTTTTTTTCAGTGTTTTCCTTTTCTCCGTTTTTGGAAAATCATCTCATAGCCAAACAAACACATGACTCCTAACCCAAAGATCACAACATGTAGTTACAAGAAATAAAGTGAAAAAAAATGCTGCAAAACGACCGTTACTTAGCGAAGGACAACATCGTAAAATAATCAGGTCTTTACGGTAATTGTATTGCTTTTTATTCTTCTTATTGTTAATATTTCCAGCGAGGAAAGAAAGGAAAGGCACAATAATAAAAAAGGTGTTATACCAGCGTTATTTAACGACTGAACTTGAGTAACACGAAAGCGGGCAAAAAACCCGACTCTTTGTAAAATACAAACAGATACAGTCCGGGTAGTCGAAGTCACCGGCCCGGAACTGGACACAGCTGTTGTGAATTGACTACAAGTATGAAATGAGATTTGTCACAACTTAAAAATAGGCGTTATTTACCCATGTAGGCTTCATTGTAAATTAATATTATGTGATTATTCCAGAAATCTTCGATTAAATCCTGTCGTGAAATAGTTCTCTTCAGACATACAAAAGTTAAAAAATGCTCCCATCATACCTAACAGTTATGTTACTCCATCTCTCGTTAACCTCTGACATGGAGTTTTTCAGTTCTCCCGATTCGTAATGAGGGAATTCTTGTACCAAGTGTTCACCGCACTGATTCACAGCAGTGATGCTGCCGCGCCAGTTTTCCACATCATCTTCGAACTCCTGTGTAAATTCAGAGAAAGTTATGATCAAGTGAGACCAGAGGGGTATGAGGAATTATCCTGCCGTGTATTGCCAGTTACATCCCCACTCAAGAAACAAATCCGAAAGTTATCGAATCAGAACTGACATTGTGATCGTGAGGTTGTTCATTTGTTTTATTTAGAATTAGCTGAATGACAAACTATTCCTAAAATGACAGCTTTTTTGTCGATCACATCAGACTCTGGATAAAGAAAGACATTGAAAAAAATTTTTCATGCCCCAGCGTATGATTAAACTACACTAATAAAAAGCGCTTCCTTCATTACCGATTTCTTGGATATTTCATTTGAATAAGAAGACCCTATTTTTACGACCTGTCTAGCAACTTGGGACAAGCTAGTCAAGCATCCTCCTTCAAAACTGGTGGGTCTGTGGCTTTGCTTAGTTCTTACATAAAAATCAACCTTTTCATTCGTGACTACCAATCAACAACTGTCTCCCATTATTCAACTAAACATCACTGACCTTATGTTTGTCGATCTGTTCTTCCAATTCGCTGACCGTGTAACCGTACACGTTCTCGTCTCTCTCTAGATAGGCCTCAGCTTTCCTGATCCATTCTAGTAGTTCTTCCCGAAGTTCCACGAATCTCTTCCATTCCTCGATCAAGTAATCGATCTGTCCTCGCCAGACGCCTGAGTTGTCCGCGATAGTCTCCCAATGACCCTTTAATTTGCTGACCTGCACAAATGTCCAAATAAAGTCACCTGGTTAGACTGGTTAATCTATTGAACACTTTAAATTAAAGGTACATAAGATTTTAGAAGTTTCTAACTTAAGAAAGTTCGATGTGCGCTTTTTTTAAATCCAAAAACGCAATTGGTGACATGTTCCCACGTCACTCACCATGCTGTCAATCAAGAACTTGTCTTCCTCGGTCTGCGCATCATCAGCAAGACTTTGACCCATTTCAGCAATTTCGTCCAACAAATGCTGTTTGGTTTTAAGCTGTTCATCTATGGACTAAAACAACGAAAATATATAAAAATATTTAGTATAACAAGCTTTCAGATAACGAGCGACACAAGTTTGGTTCTCGAACAAAGGAGAAGATAAATATGAGAATCCACTGAATCTTAGCACACCTTTTGTTTTTCCAGAAGTCCTTCCATGTCTTCAGAATCTCCCAGTACTATCTTCTCTGTTTTCATCATCTCTGACAACGTATCCAGCCAGTCATGAAGTTCCAACACTGCTTTGTCGAACTTCGGCCATGGAGATACTCGCTCTTGAAATAAAATAAAAGACAGAGTAAATACTTGTTTCCTAAGCAGCTGCAATGTGGCGCAACTCTTCAAACAATACTGAACCAAAATACGACGGATGTAGCGGAATGATTTGGCTTCGTATGTAAGTATAAACAAGCCAATGCGAAAAAACTTCCATAACTATTCCTCGCTGCTATAACCACTTAAATCGAAAATACAAGAGGGAAGGAATTCCTCGAAAAAAGGAAAAAAAACTCATTTACACTTACCCTCTATGATCATCGGAATGCCAGAGTGAACAGGAACACAGTGAAGAGGTTTCTCCTCGACAATCGATCGGGGCGATCGAAGGCGAGCAAACATATTAGCGGTCAGTGACGCAATTCGACTCCAATTGTCATTAAGTTCTTTGACTTTAACCTCCAGGGACTTGGGGACCTGGTTTCCATCAAGTTTACTTTCACGTCTGTAGCGCGCCATGTTTTCGTTTATTGCGTCAAGCTTCGGTTGACGAGACTTCATTGATTCTTGAATAGTCTGCAATAAAAAATAACTGGATAAATAAACTAAAACGAATAAATAAAGAACACTGTCCCAATAAGGAAAAGAAGCGTCCCTCGTTACTTCTGTTGATGCTCAATCCATGAAATATTTCGGGTCAGCAAACAAACTACCTCTCTACCTCAGTTTTTCGTTGACATGAAAGTTTTCTTCTCTACTCTAAAATGATTTCTCAAAAGTAGGAGTTTGTCAAGTGAGAATTCACTGTATTAACTCAATGATTTCTGCTACATTTTATCAGGTGGGACGAGCTTTTACTGTAGAACAAAGACTTAAGAGCTGTTTATCAATTATCAAAGTACTTGAAAATTAAACACACCGAGCTTAAACAGCAAAATAAACCTTCTTAAATCGAGAAATTTGACTTTTACTATTATCATAACGACGCAACAAACCTTGGGATTAATATCAACAGCTTCCACACTTTCTCCCTTCTCTAACAGTTTTATTGTCCCAGAGGCCCATGAGCTGAGCTCTTCTAGATCTATAAGGAACTCTGTCACGCGTCTAAGCTTAGACTCCACTCCGCGCGTACGCGTGGCGATATCTGCGCGCAGAATGTCCCATCGAGTGAGGAGGATGTCCAGCCTCGTTCTGATGGTCTCTGAGTTGGGTTTAGAGATAGCTGGTTTGGACAGAAGTCTTTCTGCCGTCTGTTGAATGCTTATCTTTGTATCTTCTCTGTCGTTTTGTTCCTTATGAACGCCCTATAAATAAAACCACGAGACGTTTTAAAACAAACCAGTTGGTGAAGAGCTTTGTCTTCAGTCTCTCAGAGAATGATCGCCAATTGAAAATGAAAAACAGAGGAATTCACGCCATCACCGTCTCATCTCATTCTAAATTACTGTGATCAGCCAAAAGTACAGCCTTTTTCTTCTGGATCAAAACTGACTCACCTTTATTTTTTCAATCAGTTGCACCAGTCCATCCTCATCAGCTGGTGATGGATCCTTAGTTTGCAGTTCAGTATCTGCTTCGTCCATCCATTGCAGCATTTCTCCACTTTCCTCCAAAAACTCTTCAATCTGCATTGCTTCCTCTTTAAATCTAAGGTAGGGGAAGAGAATTTAATTTCAAAGAGTAATAGCCGCGACGAAGATATATCTAAAAACACGAAGTTGACAGCGTAATGATCGACGAGGTATCCAAATTCCAAAGGGACATAAACCAAATCAATGTGTGTTACATGACTTTTAATCGTGGAAGCTCGCCAGTCCAATCCTACTGCAGCTCGACTCTAAATCGTGTATGGTTTGGGTCTATCACAAGATATTCTTTCAAATAAAAATTCAAATCCTCGTGAGTCAGACATAGAAACAATTTAAATACGCTAAGTAACCTGTCTCTTCTGTTGGCGACTTGATTGCAGATGGATTCCCAGCGCCTGTTCTGGCTGGTCAGTTTATCACGGAGCATATCAGCCTCCACTGTTGTCGATTTACTGATAATCTCCTGGCCAGCGGTATTCATGGCATTGACTGTGCTCTGATGCCGGGCAATACCATCTTCCAGACCCTAACGACAAATATATCGCAACGGTTACGGTGGCAAATAGATGATTTGCTTTAACGCAAACACTTGTGCCGAGCAAAGTTCGCAAAACTTTGAGTACTTAACCGCTGAGATGCGTGTTGAACGCAACTTACTGAGCGTGATGAAATAGTTTTCGGACGCAATTCAAACAGATTCAGCAGCATATCAAACACACTTAAAACGCAGTTAAACAAGTCTCAACCACACATCAAAGTAAGGTGTCGCCGTACCCAAAAAGAGTGAACAAATACGGATGGAAAACGTAAAATGCACGACAACATCACTTTTCGCTTTGTTAGGCGTAATATCACAGAAACATTCGATTTTTTCCCTGGTACATTACCTTTTGTTCTTTTTTGGCGGCGTTAAATTCAACTTCCCCGGATGTCTCATTAAGAACTTTCTCCGCATGTGTCATCCATGACGTCACGTCTTTAAGATCGCAGTGGAATTGTCTCCACACTGCAACTGCCTTCTCCCAGCGAAGCGACCGCGCCTTGTAATCCTGCGCCAAAATAATGATAAAAATAGTCGATTAATTTGGCTATGACAGCAATGCCTCTTTTGATTGGTCACCAAGCCGATTTAGCCTGCATATCAGTCATTACCGTTTCTTTTCCCTCCTCCTGTATATACTTTCTCAGTACCAGACCTTCACGCGACTCCTGCTAAGCCAAACTTCCTATCTCGCTTGGTTAAGAGGAAATGAAAAAGACTGCTACCCAGGCTGCAGTTAATTTGGCTCCACCCTTTCATGTTATCAACCCTCGTTGTATTATTTTATAAAAAGTAGAATATTGAATTTCAGTTGGTAACGTGTATAACGTACCTGATTAAGGTTATTCCATTGTAGTCTAAACTTGCTGGCGGCTCTCTTGACAGCATCGTATTCCTTTTCACTACAGGCGGACTGAACAGTTTCACTTCGAGAAAGAACTCCAGTTGCACGTGGCTCAAAATTCTCCAGTTTCTCGCTTACCAGCTGTAAAAAGAAAAGAAATACTTTAAAACAATACGCAGAAAAGCGAATGCAGAATAAATTTTCTTTTTCTTAAAATATAATTTCTGTACAGAATTAAAGTTTTGACTGCATAATTATCATGACACTCTGATTTCAATCTTAAACTAAGTCCTCACATCAGAGAAATATCGGATCAATGCCAGAGCCTGAGCAACCTCGCACCTACCCCTCCCCAAATTCAACAATAGTCAACTGATAACAAGTTAGGGTTAATGTTGGGTTTGGGGAGGGGTAGGTGCCCAGTTGTTCAGCTACTGACGTTGATCTGAAATGCGTTGTGAGACATGTGACTCAACACCTAGCTGGATTATCTAACCTTCAATTTATCCTCTTGTTTGGAGAAGTCTTCAAAGTCTGCTTTCTGTAACTCAGGAGATTCTAACAGCAGCTCCGCTTCATGGACTTCATCCGAAAGTTTTCTAATGTCCTCCACCAACTTCCATCCGGGAGTCAAGGCAGGTTCATGGTCCACAAGGGTTACTTGCCAGCGGACTCGCGCTAGCGACGCCTTGGTCATAATATCATCGCCTTCTGTTGAGCAAGAAAGTGGAAACAGCAATCAGAATACAGAGAATCACGAAAAATTACAGAACCAGTATTTTTGTAATGATGTAATGATCTGAATGATCTGTTTGGTATGCCGAAATAAAGTTCAAAATTTGCTATTTGTAGCTTAATCTGTGAAAATGGTGTTAGCGGCGGACGTACACAGAACTGGATCAGTAATTTTCGTAAAAATTCTATCATACCTTAAGTGCAACCAACTATAAGCCACGGCCACTTAACATCAATCAAAACAAACTAAGAACGACAAAAAAGTCGTAAAATAGTCGTAGATTTCCGTAATTGATCAAACTTGAACGACCAGCCGAACACTCTATTTTGAAATTCGACCATTGAAATGGAAATTATTATTCACTGGGCGAGTCGCCCAGCTGCAACCAATAGCAGGCCTTGTAACACGTGGTTGGAATGACAATTTGGAAAGTATAAGTATCTCTCTTTTCAAAACAGGTAACACTTGAAAACAAAACTGTTCATCTCAACATTTCCTAAGGTTTTACTTCGCAAAATATTGAAATGCACCAATAAAAGCAAATGAAATTACGCTCGCCGACAACGCGGCAATGTAGTGGAAAATACAAAGAGTTTAACATAACAAAGCAGACACTGATCAAAATTAATCTATATGAAAACATCCGGTTGAAATTCTCTTCGCACCATCTTTACTGTCAATTTGTTAAGCAAATTTAATGAATGTACGACTAATCAACCAACGCGAACCTTTGTGGCATTGAATATCTCACGTAAAGTCCCAGGCCTTTTCCTGTAAACCCTTATATCCTTGCCATGGTAAACTTTCGTACATCTTTCTCAGATTACAATCCTTGAGTCGCAGTTTTGTGTTTGAATTCAACTATTGTACTATTCAAGTTGTAGAATGTTATGAGCATGGTTAAACATGAACGAGGTTAAACGATACGTTATTTGTTTATGGGACCCCCTTGGTAAGATTTTCTTCACCAACGAAGATTTCGTAGAAAAAATCGTTTGCTATCACCAATTTTCGAGAGGTTTTGGGGAGTTGACGAGGCAGTCTGATTTTAAGATATTGAACAAAATCGATGACTTCTCGAATGAAAAACTGTTGCTACTAATTTTGTAAGAAACTAAGCTTTGCCTCCATAGGATTGAGGGCTCAAAGAGAATATTTTTGTATAGACTTATTTTTCACCTTCTGGTAGGGTGTAACCTTCACACTTGATGTCTTGCATGTCAGCATCTCGACCAATCCACGCATTGCAATTGAAAAAGTAAACCTTTCTAGTTGATCTGTCTTCGATGTAAAATCCCTTCACGAACCAATCTGGCTTGGGTCCAGTCCTATCATGCCAAACTTGGACCTTGTGCAAATCGCCGAGCTGTGGAATATTGTACACGGTGAATATATCAAGCTGATCGCGACAGAACTTGGTGTTGTATGTCTCGGATTTGTCCAAGCGAAGTTTCGACGACTTTCCTTTATCACCAAACAACATCACAGACACGTTCGACTGCGTACCAGCATCCTTTACGTCACCAGTGTGAACTGTGATGCGATAAGAAGTCGCTGAAAGATGAAAAACAAGAGGCAAAATGTAGTAAGAAAAGAAGAAGAAGTAAAATGTTTATCAAGACATTCCACTTACTGTCTCCAGCTGGCCTGTGGTACTGCATAAACTTGGTGTGAATGTCCCTGAATCTCTTCCTCAGTCGTTCAATCTCGCGAGGAGTCAGTATCTGAACTCCCTGTCTGTCTAGTTCCTCGATATTCTTAAACACCATCTCGTATTTCGCTTGTTGCTCCTCGATTTCCTCCGGCTTTAAAGAATTAGGAAAGACAACATCATTTTATTGATGGAGTAAGACATCATTTGTTAATCTTGAAAAATCTCTCCTTTATTCAGTCTCAAGTTCATAAATTTCAACATTTTTCAATCCTTTCCATTTTTTTTTTTTTATTGCTTCATTTCCACCTCTTCCATCTGCAACTGTTAATCCGCCTTCATAAGCAAACTAGAATTGTAAGTTCTCGGTCCATCTTATATCCTACGTCGCAAAACAATAAGGAAAAAAAAACACAAACAAAGAAATCTTATCTCCTTCAGAAGACTCCTCTCTCTCATTAACATTTGATTACTGTTCGTGACCATTCAAAACACCGCAGCACGTGTTGAGTATGACAATCGACCCAGTCCTCCTCACCTTAACCGTTAATTCTTTTTCCTGCTCCATCTTTCTGAGCCACGCATCAATGTCATCCAAGTTGCTTCTGAACTGATACCAGTTCGGCACAATACGGACAGCTTTCTTCTGCTTCTCGACTTCATCACAAGCCTTCACCCAACGACTGGACAAATCAAGCAACGACTGGTGGATGTGATCTCCCCGTGCCCCCTCCCTATTAGCATAGGTTTTACTCTCCTTCAACAGGTGCTCTACGCGGGGCTGCAGATTGTCAACTTGAATTTCCGCAACCTAAAGAAGAGGTCCACAAGGCGTTTATGAAACCTCCAATACACACACGTAGGTATGTAAGGCGTTTTCTAAGATTTGACATAGGTTCACCGAGCGCTTTTTCATCCAACTTTGGGTTTAGGCTTTTTGGAGGGATCTAAGAATGCCATTAAAATTAATTTGTCTAAAATTCCCTAACTGAACTCCAATAAGAGCCTGACTAAAAATTGTCTCCAAACTCTCGATTCATGTAAGATTTCCAAATCAAATGCGAGCTTCTGTCAGTGCACATCCTTCTTCCAATGGTTTCCGGTCCTACCTTGATTTTCTCTTTGACTTCTTTCTCAGATGATTTCTTGGGAGATTGAATGTCACGAATAAGATCTTCCAAACCTTTGATATCCAAAAGAATCTGATCTAAACGCCTCTGAAAGTCATCATCCACGTAGTGCCCTAAAAGAAGAAAAAAGATGGCAGTGAGTTGAGGAAAAAGCTTATTATTACTATTTGTATACCACATCACTCGTTTTAGATTACACCTACTTTGGATCAATGTGCGATCTACAGATCCTTAATTAAAGGAAACATGAACAAAAACCTTGGAGTCACCCAAGAGCAATTGAAGCTCAGACCTTTATAGCTCGTGACTCGATGCTATGTTAACTTAACTATTTATCTTTATTATACACACACGACGCTTTCGATCTTGTTGATCACAATAGTATACAAGACGCTTGTCGCGTATGAGCCCAGTATACGGCCGACATCAATAACATTTCTCTACGGCTCCATACCGGTCTGAGGTTGGCTCCGCGCGGGGAACTCAGACATTTTTCTCCACGCTTGTTTGAATTAATAACTTTTTCCATCATTTGATCTTACGTAAGTAGACATAAACGGGACGGTCTTTCCTCTGAGATCTCTTTTCACCGCTGCATGTGCTACATACGTAATCTAAGTCTCACCTGGAGCCGAATTTGTTGTGTAGGTCCTGTGAGTGGTGATGGTGGTGATTGGGAGTCCTGCGTCAGTTTCTGTCCTTTTTTCTCTCGATAGATATTCTTCAATTAACCCCCCGGGAGTAGACGACACTGTCTTACGCTCCTGAACATAAAAAGACCAGATCAAGAGGGTTTTTTCGATACATTTTCTTCCATAGTTTACCTTTTAACTGTGAAATTGTTGCATCCGTAATAATTAGTTACACAAAAAAAAAGAAAACTTTCTCACTGTGACGATAATCTCTGTTTCCACTCTTCCCCCTTTAGCTCTGGCCTCCGCGGCCGTCCTTTTGGCCTCATCCAGGTCTTGCTCCAGCTGACCTATCCTAGCTGACAAGTCATCCCACCTTCTGTCCAGCAGACGCTTGTAAGGTTCCATGATGGGACGGCCGCGATGAACGAATTCACCGCTCTGCTTCCTGATTAGATTCAGCTGAGGCTCGCGATTTTTGATGCTTTCTTGTATTTCCTGAAACAGAATGAACGAACAGAGCGACCATTTAAAAACACTTCCCAATTAGTAGGAGGAGTTCATATTGGAACTTTTACGAAGATTAACTTGACTCTTTACACCGTTACATAAGTATTCATGCACTCGACACAGTTCTCTTAACATTTCCTGTGGTACTGACGAGGAGAATTTGTTTGACAATTTGGAGCTTCTTAAATTTTTGATCGTTTCCTTTATTCTCATGACCTTCACATTTGATTTAAGGATGATGATGTAAGGAGAAATTTGAAGCCAGTCACTCCAAGGGTTAAAGCAAAGAGCTCCAATTAACGTGCACGATATAAAGACCAGCTTGTCGTGACAATTTGAGGTTGTATATGAAAGATAATCCCCAGATGATAACTTTCCCAGTTAACAATGCCCACCAACATGACGGTGTATCCAGCTAAGCCGGGGGATACTTCAAATGTTTATCATTCTTGAAAAGGAAAGGGTTTGTAGCTTAGATGAAGGGTTTTTTGACAAGACCTAAAAGGTATTGCGACAATCGTTATTCTCGTATGATTTCAGCAGAGAAAAAAAAATGAAAGTCTGCTTAATGCTTCTATCATTCTCGACCAACTTTTGCCGCATGTTTAACGGTACTCTAAGAGACATCCTCCTGAAACTAAGAGACATCCTTTTACGACTTGGGGTTATTATTGATTCAATATCCGATGTGATTTTGTGGCGAGAAGAATATAGTCGTTACGATATTGCACGCCCACCCAATAACAAAAAAAAATCACAATAGCCCACAATTCAATTATATTGAGCCACCCTTACTTAATTAAATCAGGAGGGTCCTAAATGATTGCGTGATAAGTCGATGGTAGAGATGCAAGGAAAATCACATCATACGCACGTCTGATTTTTGAATGTTAAGATTTTATATTGACATCTGACAAAAGACGATATAGATGAGGGGATATTCTTATCTTACAAGTGTTTGTGGTGTGGCGAACAGGAGTGGAGATATAATTGAAATATTTAGAATAACCGCAGGCTTCCGCTGATATTTTCAATAGAGTACTTTCGATTGGATTCGCTACGAAGTTAAATCTCGTGACTGGCAATTTGCAAAGTTGCAGTTTGATTCTCCTTCACATGAACAGACGAGCCAAGCCGCTCATGTCCTGCTTGGAACCATCAATTTGTAGTGCACTTGTAACCGGAAGTCACATTATTTATTCTAAGATTACTTCTGCTTTCTTTAAGTGAAAAACGAGCTATTAATTTAATATGAGTTATTGGGCATTTCTTTGTTCTAAAATTTGACAAAAAATGAGAAGGGTTCACTGTAATATCGCAATGATTATCACATACCAGGAATATGCGTGGGCTGGACTATTACTTTGAATTTCGAGACATAAAAAAATCAGGTTTACCGAAAGAAAGTGTATCATTTCATTTAGTATTAATTCCACGAATATGACAGAAATCTTGACTTAAGGTACGTATTTGCCCTCAATAGTATCTGAATTTTTGCTATCCAAGCCCCGCGTACGCTTCACCGAAACCAATATTGCATTCTAAATCAGATACTATCGCTCTTAGAATTTAAAGAGTAAACTTAAAATTTTTAAGCACTTACGTCAATTTTGTTCTTAGCTACGTCCGCTTCGTCTAATTTTGGCTGCACTTTGTTGGTTTCTTTTTCCATATCCTCCAACCATTGGTTCATTTGATCCACAGATTTCTCAAAGTCCGCCAGTTTTGCCTTGTACTTAGGCAAGGTCAACATTCGCTGTTCTGCCGCTGAACTCAAGTCTTCCCATGCGTTATTGATCCGTGTTAGTCGGTCTTCTAAGTTCACAAGTTGGCCAGTTTCAGACAAGTCGACCAATTCACGACCAACTTGTGTGAGGTTTTGCACGTCTGACATTTTGCCAGTGACCTCTTGCACGAGACCCTAAGCGGAGAAAATACACCCACATTACATAACTATTCAACGCAAATGACTAGTTAGAACAAACTACTTCTCCACTAGAAGAAATTTGAAGAAGCAAAAGTATTGACATAAGAGTCAAAGTTTTATACACTTGCTCAGATAATCTGAAACATACAGTCAAAACGGAAAGAAAACAGTTAGGATGTTAGCTCTCATTCAAGTTTCAACCGCTCAGAACACTACCTTGTAATACTTTGCTTGACGACTCCGAGATTCATACGTCAAAACAAAACCTTGGCGCATTTTTCCATCTTTAGAAAACTTTCTTTTCCTGGTTAACATTTTTCTAGGAGTTTTTCCTTATCCGGTCGCTTCGTAACAGACAAATACACTGAACAAGCCTGAATTAAAACTACGAAAACATCGCCATATTGGATTCGAGCGCCGCAGATGCTGATAATTGAGTTAATATTATACTCTTGAATTTAGCGATCGTTACCAAAAGAGACCGAGGCCAGAAATATCTATATTGGCTAACTAACACAAGTTTAAGAATGATATTCTCTTGAGTGAATTGAAAACTGAAACTCCACAGGGCTTAATAAAGTGTACATAAAGAGTCACGCAATCACTCCTGCTGTGGAGAACAAAACTAACTCCAGATTGACTGACATCACAAAATGTCGGATTGAACAGACAGAACACTAACCTGCGACCAGGCGTTCTTTTTCTGGAGGGAGCCCAATACTGTGGCGGCGCAAAAGTTATTGGGAGAGGGGGGAGGCAGCATAGCAAGGGAAAAAGGACACCATCACAATCCCAACCCCGGCTCTTGCGATTTAAATTATTGTGCTCCCCGAAAAAAGGGACCGTCTGATCGCAGGTCTGAGAAACACAAGGGTGGTAAGAGTACGCAAAGAAGTTGCAAAGATGGCTAAGGATGAACTCAACTAAAATGTATCGGAAATGACAACAAAATATAAGTTTGGTATGAGAAAAACACCGAAGAGGTAAAATTGAACCAGAAAGGAGCCATGAAAGGCTTAGGATGGACAAGATTGACACTGTTTGTACATAAGTTCATTAGTTTGGCAAAAAAGGAAAAAAATCAGTGAGCCAATAATAATAGAATCCTCTCCGTCCTGCGTCTTTCTTGGTCTATTATTTCTTCTCATTTGTTCTATCTTTATATACTAATATTTTGAAGTCATATACAACCCGTGTCACTCCTCTTCATCCTTTGTCGCCAAGAAGGAACAAGGCGACAAAGGATGAAGAGGAGTGACACGAATTGTATATGACTTCAAAATATTAGTATATAAAGATAGAAAAAATGAGAAGAAATAATAGACCAAGAAAGACGCAGGACGGAGAGGATTCTAACGGATTGCAAACTATTACGAAATAAATGTTCTCTAAGATAGAAAAACACCCAAAAGGCATTAATCTAAGACAAAACAAGGATGGCTGAGGATGGAGAAGATTCTTATTTATTTATGTTGTCGTTGTCATCAATGCCCTAAAACTAACCTTGTTCCACTTAATCTCGCCATCCACGTCCTCTGGGAATCCGTCCTCTTCTCTCTTCTTTACTTCAGTAGTCCTGTCCTCCAGCCACTTTTCCAAACTGTTCATATCACTTTCCAGGCGCTCGGCCAAAGGTAACGCTTCACGGAGAGACTAGGAATGAAATGATCAGCAATGTTAAACATCAGTGGTTATAGTTACTTGCTTTGCTACCGTTACCAAGCCAAATTTAATAAGTCGGCGAATTTCATAAAACACCCACCAAAACTCCTGAATATACGGACAGCAATATGCATATTTTTCTACAGAAATGCTTTCCAGAGTACAGACTCTGAAAAAAAGATTCGAAGTTCAAGAATTCCACGGGATCTCTTTGAAACTCGAGAAGGATTGTTGTATGGAGGTGTTTTCCTTTTTCTTTTTTTTAATTCTATTTTATGACAAAAAGCACAAAAACAATCATCGATGAGGTCCATCTGAAGGTGCCGACACTTTCATAATTGTAACGTACACTTTGTCACATGAAAGAGACGATCTCGTCATGCCACGTTTGTCACGTCACTTTCCTCGTCCACCGCGAGACTTGCCGTGAAATGAAAAATTTATCGTTGTTTTTATGCAAAAGCCAGCCGAACTAAAACACAACAATTTTCATTCGGTATTAGCGAGTGAAAACAGTGCAATCTATCTGTGAGATTTGTACAAAGGTTCTCCTGATCTCAGTAAAGTAAGTAATGACCCATAATTCAAAGTAGTAAAGTAACTTCAGAATAATAACAATAATTTCCCTGTCTCCCTTCTCGTTTCAAGCAGTCCTGTTTTCGAGAACTGTTAACGGTTATCAAAATTAATATGCAGTAAAAAAAGATTAACTTACAACGTTGTCACAATAAAATCCAGTAACGACTAATAGCATCTCCACAAGAAAGTGGTTTAGAAAATATGCAATTCGTGAATTTACATAAATGCATTGTGATTCCTGTTTTCAGAATATGAGGGGTGAAGTACGAAATACGTACGCTAAAGAGCATACAACATGAAAAGACTAACACAACAAATATCACACAACTTCAAAGTTATCACTGCAACAGAAATATCACAGCAAGAAATTTCGTTGGAGACTATGGCCCAAACCACAACCTTCGGAAATACATGAACATTCCTGAATTAAATACGATCAGGTTTCTTTTAGAAAACTGGGATCGTACGTTTAAAATCAAATATGCGGCAGAGAGCGAAATCTTAGAAAATACGGCGGAGTTTGGAAATCGCCTTTTAAACATTGCTTGAATTTAATTTAACGAGTTCGCAATTTAAAACGTAGGAATAAATATTAAAGTTTAAAGACTAATCGTAAATTCACACTCTTTTCTAGTTCAAAACTCGTTTACCTTTGTATCTCACCAAAAACCGCATTCTTCCCGGGGATTTCAATGCAACCAGTGTAATGAGTTTACCAGTGCCGAAGTCTGGTAACATATAACCGAAGCGATAATTTTGACTGCAATCATACAATCCAACGACGCCGTTGGAATAATTAATCCAAAGGGAATAAAAACAGATGTCACAGCTTTATCAGTAACAATCAGGGAGGGTCGGCTATGAAAATCCAATGAAAGAATAAATTGCAGATTTTGTTTTCAATTTCATAATTGCTGAAGTCGGCGTGAAAAAGCTACTGTTTGTTGAACCAAAAATAGATCACATTTAACTACCTGTGAAAGGCAATTAATCTGTACTTTGACAAGAAAGATTGAAAACAAAATAATAAATCTAGAATTTAAAGCTGATAAAATCATTTGTCATCTTCAAATCACAAGAATCCAAGCAGATCGAAATATGTCAGATTAATAAGACTTTTCTCTAGATTCTTGCAGACTAATCCAGAAAGAATCTTTTTAATTCTATCAGCATGTTCCGACAAACCGGTGATTATAACAAAAAAATAAAGAATCATGAACATGGGTAAATTCTCAAAATTTGCGATAAAAGAAATATTATTTCA
This sequence comes from Pocillopora damicornis, assembly GCF_964200805.1. NCBI lineage: Eukaryota > Metazoa > Cnidaria > Anthozoa > Scleractinia > Pocilloporidae > Pocillopora > Pocillopora damicornis. The sequence goes on from NC_142677.1 coordinate 23,686,545, forward strand.
ATATTATTTCAATGGCTATGCTAGGAGGGATGAATTACGAAACAAAGCAAGATAAAAAGACTGTCCATGAACAACCATGCAATGTTAAATTAAGAAGGAGGCCAAGTTAACAACAAACATGTCGGTTACTTTGATAAAAAAGAAAACATAGAATGAAATATAAACAACATCGATTCTCGGCATTTCTAGAAATAGTTGCTCTATTTTCTCTTTTTTTCCATTTTCGTTTTTTTTTCTTTTTAACTTTTATATATTTCTTCCTTTTAATTTCTAAGCTTTTTTCACTCTTCTTGATTCCCTGGAGAAGATTGAAAACATTGACTTCAATTCTACGTGGGGGGTCTCCCGGAAATCCTCAATGGGTTTTTAAAAACTTGTCAATGGCAAGACATGATAGAAAGAAACTAATCAAAACAAAAATGATCATTTTTCGACGTCCAGTCGGGAGCGAATTGTTAAATTAAAAAAAAAAATTCACATTTATCACCACAAAAATACTTTAAAAGGTAACAACATCTGAATGCTAAGTAATCCCAAAGTAATCCCGAAGTAATCCCTTCCTTTCGGATCTTGCGCAAAAATAACAAATGAGATTTTCTCGTGATTTTCACGGTTTGAAAATGTAACAAGATTACAAGCCACAAGTCACGAAAAAGTCCCAGATGATTTCACATTCTTCAAACTTACCGCAATCCAAATTATTTCCCCATTCAAGACTTAAACCAAATGCCCCCCAAATTGAAAGAAAATTAGACTGGTCCGCCTTCTCAATAGAAAAGTAAAACCTGATTACCAAATATACTCCCACAGAAAACAAACCTGGCGAAGCAACAGTAAAGAAGTGAGGGGGAATGGGTTTGACCATGTCAGCTCAGTAATATGCTAAAATTAAACTGCTGACTGGTTTTGAAGCACAGCTGGAATTGACAGCGATTAAAGAACTTTGCCCTTTACATCATTATCAAACAGGAAACCAGGCCATTATGCGAGGGGACTTGTGAGAGCAGCGACAGGCGAGATGAGTAGCAGGGAGGGGAAGGGGAATTAAAAATTTAGGGTCGTACAGTAAGTTCAAGATTACTGATAAATGGTAGGACGATCCGACCTGAAATTGAAGCGAAAGCGAGTTGATTTATCTTACACAACATGACGCACAGAAAATCCTACTATCGCTAAAAATTGTCCTTACAGAGCATGCACTAACCTCGTCCTTGCTTCGTACTTTCTTTTCCAGTTCCCTGTGTTCATGAACCACTTCCTCCACTCGTCTTTCGACCCCAGACTTTTTTTCTTCTGGAACTCGCTCCATAATCTGAAAGCCAAGCTTCTTGACTTGTTCCAAGTCTTTCTTAACTGTGGACAGTTCATCTTTGTATGACTACAGCGAGAGAAGAACGTTGTGATAAGCCCAAGTTCACCTGACAACAACTATTATGAACTGTGCTTAACGACATGACAGCTCTGAAAACAGAGCAAAACTTCTCAACATACCGAGAGGCCAATCGATGGCAAAGACCATCCATCTTAACACCAACAATGAATGACAACAATTTTCAGGTTCGACCTCAGGCCATCCTGAATGAAAACATTGATCTTCCTTATTGAAAGAAAGCAAAGGTATCCTTGTGGGCCTTGCTCCGAGACAAAGCAAACGCTGTGAAACCAAAATATGCTGACGCTCACAGATACATCCGGTCAAAAAATAGGGAAATATATTTGCAAACGAGAAATGAATACATCGCGACAGCGAAATCTTTCCGCAAACTTGAAAAACAAATGACGAAGCATAGACATACAACGAAAGATGTCACTTCCTTCGAGTTACGAAGTTACGAGTATTGTAAATCCTTAGTTTAAAAAAAGTCTCACTTTTCGCTTAGAGACGTGCCTAATTAACACCAAGCTCCGTGGAAGCCTGCCTTTAAAAAAAAAAAGAAAAAAGAAAAAGACGACTTACGGTTGGTGTAATTAGCTTTAAAAACAAAAAATCCACCAAATTTCTATGTGTTCACTGCAGGATTTTAAAAGTTTTTTCAAAGGTTTTTTAGCAGTAAGCTCAACCGCCAGTATTTGCGACAAGAAGCACAGTTCTTCAAAACAAAAGAAAATTTGAGGATCGGCAACAAAAACAAACGAATTCGTCTAAAGATTCGAGAATCATTCAGTTTTAGCACCGAGCTGAAAGGAAAATACGAAGGCAAAGCTTCGAAGAACAAAACGTGTAACACAATTACCTCGGCTACAGATCGCAGCTTGTTACAAAATGACGACAACATGATCCCACAAATTGTGGTCACAAATAATCTGCATTAGAAATTTACGAACTCTTGTAGACGACTGAAAAGAATATTCTTGCTAAAACACTCTCTTCAGGAGGTCATTTAAAAACATCTAGCTGCAATTTGTTTTTAAAATTCTTAAAATAATGGAACTTTAATTTAGACCCCATGAAATAGTCATTACAACTTGGCTGGAATCCAATTTTCAAGCTTAAATTTCACACCGTAGAGTTTTTATTAGGAAAAAACTCTAACAGGTAATTTGTAAGCAAATGAGGTCTGCCTCAGATTTGCAGGAAGAGAGACCTTGGTAAACATAATAAATATCAACAACACTGTTTACTCTTCTCATTTGCATCAAGACAATTAAAAAAGCTCTCGCTCAAAACCAAACTTTACCACCCTTATCGTAATCTTGGTAAAAGGAAACCTCAAATTATCTGAAGATCTAGCCTCAAAAACCAATGAACATTGTGTTTATCAATATATTCACCAACATTGCATTAAACCAAATTTTGGAAAGTAATGAAAGGTAGTCCTCTTGGTTAAAGGATTTTTCCATGCACAATAACAGAAACTTTATTTAAAATCTAAACAACGGATTGACTTGATAAACTTTGAAACGAGTCTCAGAACGCTCAATTAGGATATGAAAATCAGTTGGAAACCAAAACTAACAAGCAGTGCATATTTTCACGTAAATTTGGAAAGCTGATTTATCAACACGAAGCATTAAAGGTATTGTTCATTCCATCAATTTTACGCTAGGGTCACGCACCCAGAATTTTTAATTCCAAAACAAAGTTCATTAAAAAACAAATCAGAGTCTCAAGATGTTAAAATATATTTTTAGTTTACGAATGTTGTTTTTTTTTTAATTATCTGAAGGGTCGGTACAGCTTTAGTAAAGAGTGCTTTTCATAAAGAAGTAAATTATTCTCAAATGCAAACTGTTATTGATATGAGACTGTATGTTTACGCCTAGCGATAAACGAAGATCCTAAGAAATGGTACTACTAATAATGATAACGATTATTATTAAAAATATATAATAGTAATAATACTATGATAACAAAATAATAGTATAAAAATAATCATCAGAGTATACCTTCACGAACAACATTACCATATGAACAACTTACCATACATTTATCCAAAAGACCCTTGATATTCCTTGGCTCAGCAGATTCTAACTTGAGCTTTTTCACACCTCTGTGTATTTTATCCAAATCAGTCAATGTCTGACCATGAAGTTTGTCAAACTCCGCATCTAGTTTTTTACCTGGTTGTTCTTTGAGGTCTACGAACTTAGTGTGGATTGTTGTCCATTTCAGTCTAATCTGCTCCAGATCTTTTAACACCTTAAGGTAGACAGATCCTTTAGGGGTTTTGCTGAGTTCAGTGGCCGTTGATTCCACTGAGTTCATAAGTGACTGGTTTAGAGAGAACTCCTCCTCTAGAGCCTGTTTTAACAAAAAAGAAGAAACAACGTCGTCTTGTGATATCCCCATCATTTGCGTCTTTATCATAGGAACAAGTCGTACAATCTGACTCTTAATGGTTCAAGAAAGATTTTAATTTTCTTTTTCGGCTACTTTGTACGAGTTGCATTATACACGAAAAAAAAAATAATTTACGAAGGTGTTTTACTAAAAAATGTGTTGATTATTTCATAGTCCGGCTGAATAAAAGATATGTAAATTTTTCATCTGAATGGCCAAATAATTTCCAACAAGTCGTTGTGTTCTGTCTTTCCAGCTCTCTTTCCTTGAATCTGTCGATCAGTCAGAATGTCTATTTGCTTTTTTATTTCAGTGCCTTGTTTAGGTTTGTCATTTACCTTCATTTCCCTCTCGTCCATCTCTTCGTGTTTGGCGAGTTTCGAGTTGATGAGAACTTCAATCTTGACAAACCACATCCTAATTGTCTCCAAGTCTTTCTTCATCTGCTGCCTTCGCTGTATTTCTCCTTCAAGAACCTGGCGTGTTTTGTCAACTTTACCCTTAATGACGGACAACCGATCCTGATAATAACAAAAGCAGCCAGGATTAGGTGAGCAAGGAGAAGGATTTACAGAAAACTGATCATCACTCAAGAAACACGAACCTTTACAGGGTAATGAGAATTTAACTGACCTCGTACTCTCCCATATCTTTTCTGATCACATTTACAGCGATTCTTTTGCTCGTCAGCTGCCTGGCAAGATCTGACACCGAGCCTGGACCGCTTTCCTTGATGGCTGCGAAATGACGATTTAGATTCTACAAGGAGGAAAACAGAAGTAATGTGCAAAGTCACAGATAAGTGGCTTAAAGAGGGTATGTGGTAATCAATGTTAGAAAGATTTTAAGCACCCATTACTGTCACAACCTATCATGGTTTCCGTAGCAGGAAGCGACAAGGAGGGCTGTCACTACCTTGCCTGGGATGCTTGTCCACTGCAAGTGACCGTTCAGCCACAAGACTAGTTTCCAATATGGTTTGCTCCTCTGGCCCATTAACAACCCAACCCCGAGGTAAAGGGAAGCATTGCTAGTCTATATAGGAGTAAATTGCGTAGACCAAGAACACAACACAGTGACCTGATCGAGGCTCCAACCAAGTCCTCCAATCATGAGTCCATGGGTCTAACCATGGTGCCAAGCGTCAACCGCATGAGTGAATTTAACCCAGTTTACCAACCCTCTGTTCCTTTATACTTAATTATAATTTCAGAACCTTAAAATAAACCTGACGTACCCTTAGAGCTTCCTCAAGTTCGGTTTCAGTCCCCTCGAGAACGTGATAACTCTTCTCCACAACTCGATCCAGTTCACCAATCAGCTTATAATCTCGCTCGATCAACACATGAAACTGTTCCATTTCTAATTGAGTCTGCTTGAACTCGTGCTGCCGCTGTGCAACCTTTGTCTTCAGACGGTTCCAATCGCTATTCAGCTTTTTCAAGTTTTCTTTCAAGAGGGCAGGGCTGCCCTGTTTTGTGCGGTCAATCAATTGATTTCCAGTCGTGTTGATTCGAACAACTACTGGCGCGCGCTTGGATATATCTTGTTGTAGTTCCTGTACAAAAAATTGTGCCAAAAATTTAGGGTAATTATCAATTCCAGACTCATTTATGAGCTTGCAACACAAAAAGAAAACTATTTTTGCAAAGAAATGCAAGGATATCGAAAATATCATATCGAAACTCCTGTTTTCCGTGACCCCTGAACCCTACCCTCATAACAACACCAACATGAACATTTTCCAATTGTAACAAAAGTCACCTACGACCCAAATCGCTTGGAACGCAAAAAGACTGCGCCCTCATCTTGAGAACAACTTTCTCTTGTTAGAGTCTCAAGGTATTCTGCAGTCAAGTTCATGTAAAATGCAAGGCGAGTCAATACTGGACACGTAATGCTACCTTATAATGATCCATCCTCTCCTTGGTGATGCCACCACCCGTGATCTCTCCCTCATCATCAACAATGGACCGCTCCACCTGCATGATCCAATGGCTGATCTCCTTCATGTCCTGACTCAACTTCTGATATTTCTCAAGAGCTGCGACCAAATTATCCTTCACTCTGAGCGACACACGTACCAGCTCTTCCCAGCGTCCGTTCAGTTCATCCAACTCGTTTTTGAGTTTATCGGCATAAGCTGGTGAAGCTTTGCTTATCATGTATGTCCCAGTTTCATTCAAAGAGTCCAACTTGCGCTGAAGTTTGGTTACATCGCCTTGCAAGGCCTGAAAAACAACATTAAAGAAACAGAAAGATTGAGCCAACAGAAACATTGTTACCCTAAAAAAAAGCTTCCGGTAACCCACATTATCAACATATTTCAATTTTTTTTTTCACTTTGCCGCCTATCATCTCTGAAAACGAAATGCGAGTGTTTCCAAGGCTTATCTGGATTACACTTATTTCAATTTGTCACAGCTACAGTATATGTCTGAGATGGATGTTCATTCCATGAGATATTAAGTAAGAATGCAGGTAAGTAAAAAAAAAACGGACCTCGCTCTGGTCCAGTTGAGCCTCCAGTGTTTCCGGGTCACCAGCGGCAGGTTCCTGATCCTTAAGGAAATCACTAGCGTCTGTCATCCATTTAAACAATCCTCGGATCTCTTCCGTAAATTGTCGAGTTTGGTTGACGGCCTTTCCAACCTGACAAATAAAGTAAGTTAACCCTTTACCTCCCAGATCAAATTTTTCAATCTCCTTACTGTTAACCAGACAATTCTTATAATGTTGGTTCAGAGACTTTAGTATTGGATCAACAAATTATCCCCAAATTGATATTTTTCTTTATTCTTACCACTTATGTGGTTGATATTGTATTGATATTGTAAGGAGAAATTCTGTCTTGGTCACTCATGGGAGTTAACGGGTCAAGACAAACAGGAACGTTTTTCCAAGAACACCATCCAAAGACTAGAGTATTTGTTGGAAAAACCTTGTCCTAAACATGACAATATTCTCACAAGGTATCTGTCAACTGAAGAGAGCTCATCAGAAGCGTTTCTGAAACTTAAATCAATAACCAAAGAGAGACGTTTTATTTTATCACGAAGCCCGGAGGGACATGGCTTTCTTACTTGGTTTTGTCGCTTCTCGGCGTGAAGATTGATGTCCCGCCATTTATCATTCAGATCTGCAAGCTTCATCCTGAGCTGTTCTGATCGCTGTCGGGGAAGAGACTTGACAAACTTGTCTCCAGTGCTATTGAGATAGTCCATGTTTCTTTGCTGTTCAGTCATGTTCGCCTGCAGTTGCTGTTGAAGAGAAAATTAATACTTCTTACGTATGAAGATTTTTCTGTGGGCCCGAAGAACATTGAAGACTAAGGAAAAACAACTATATCAGTCTTTACAGACGATAACAGGGAATACGAATGTTTAAGAAGATAAATAACTTTTTTCAGGCTCCCTCGCAATTCATAGCGTAAGTTGTGTTTTGTTACAAGGTAGAAATACTGGTCAGCTGTTTAAAGTGCCTTCTTTCGCTTCTGTATCTTTTTTCTCTCTTGTCTGCATAACCATGACGCCTCGACTTCATGACTCGGCTCTTGCTATGTTGCCTACATATCTTAAGTTCGCAGACAACATTTTCAGCTCTGTGCTGAGAAACGAGATCAAGGAGTTGAGTGACTTTATACTGAACTCAATGTAAACCTCTGACGATAATCAATTCAAATGACACTTTTCTTAAGACAAAAATGAATCATAAATCTCCTTCACACCTTGTACTTCTGTAACTGTTCCTCAAGAGATGTTGTATCAGAAATAAGAAACTCCGCGCCGAGTTGTGACTCCATGCTCTTAATCTTAAGCAGGACGGCGTCCATTGTGCTGAGGAACTGCTTTGGGGGCCCAGACTCTAGTGCGGCCGTCAGCTGTTTCTGTCTATCCTCCAGAGTCGCCTGCGCTTTTGTCCAGCGGTCATCCAGTCGTTTCACTCCAGACTGGAGGTGTGGGGTATGTCTGTCCTCTTTACTCAGATTCCGCGACAGTTCACGCACTTTGATCATGGAGACCTCATTGACGGTCATTTCCTCGAGTTTTATCTACAGTGGAACAGTTTATGTTAATATCAACGCTCACGTTAGCTTAGTCGGGTTTCTGGCAACCCAACACGGGTGAGTATAAAGGAAAATCAGTATGGAATCGAAGAGAACTGATCCCAAAATCACAGAAAGGTGTAAATCCATCATTTAAGAATAGAACCAGTAGATAGGAGGTGAACTACAAGGGATTTGATTTCACGCATTTGAACTTTGAGCTACAAGGAATTTGATTTCACCCACTCACCTTACATAACTCCAGTTGTGATTTCATCTCATACTCATTGTCAGGGACTTCAGCACTAAACTTGTGAATAACTCTTTCCACATCCTTGATCACTGCCTCAAGAGTTATCATCAAGTCTTGTACCTCCCGCCTCCTACGTGCCAGCAAAGCTTTGTGCCTGCAATCATCAATTAAGCTACCTACGGAATTCCAGCGGTCGGTAAAGTTGCTAAGCGATTGTTCAAGTGACACTGGTATGTTGCCTTGACTACGGCAGTACTCGATCAACTCTTCTCCTTTTTTCTGCACGGTCGTCACGCTTGATTTTCTCTGTCTCCTAGCGTTGTCAAGAGACTGTGGAGGCGAAAGAAAACTCTTCTCAAAATACATCCAAATCATGAGCGACTGAGACATGCAATCCGTCTGTTTCACGCAATTCGTTTTCAAGTTCACAGTCGAAAATATAATGCAACTAAAACTCTTTCATCACGCTTTCATCGCTGCTGATCTTGGTACTGTATAGAATACTTGTGAAATATGATCATAATATGTGTCCCCAACGAGTTCTATAATAAATCAGACAGCGAGATACAAAGATCTGAGCCTAGAAACCTCGTTGGTAACTCCATCGCCCAGAATGCTATAGTCTTTCGGGGTATTTCCTTGCACTGCAGAGCAGTACCCGGTGCGGCATGAAAATTAAATTTTCTAGAGCTAGTCATTAGTGATTGATCAACGAATTTAGCTTTGGGAATACTATGTCCTATGTCTCTCGTCACACGTCACAAATGAATAGCGACTTTTACCATTCGAAGACCAAGCTAAAATTTCCCTATATATTTTCCATCTATTACCTCAACCAGTTCATTCTGTTGAGCCACTTTATCACCAGAAATGTTTTCATCATCCAGATTAAACCCGGGGGACTTGAGCAGTGTTTCTGTATCTGTGATCCATTGACTCTTATCAACCAAGTCAGACAGAAAATGCTGCAGTTTTACGTTCATACCTTCCAACTAAAGCAAAAATTCTTAGTAAACATTTACTCTTGATGCAACGTACAGGGCACGAGAAATACAAGAGACCCAACGGTTACGGCTGATGAAGGTCAGTAAAAGGTAAAATCCCCTATCGGCTTGAATCCTCACAGCGCATGCGTATGCTTTGTCGTCAACATTATTAAAGATCCTGTTGCTGTTGGTGTTTTCAAAGAACATGACCGATAGGTCACACAGCAGGTCCTCGTTTCAATTTACCTGGATTTTCTATGAAGTTAACGTAAAAATTATTTAGAATTTTAACTTTAAAACAGGAGAAAGCCAGACGAAGAACCCGTAAGCGGAGTTATTTTCGTAATATTCGATGAGCGCCAGACCATTCCTTACCAGGGATATTCTACTAGAAACCTCTGTGGTAATTTTGTTCCATCTGTCATTAAACTCTTCCATTTTGTCTTGAATCTCAGTGACTCCAGGCGAGTCTTCGTCTAAGTTTTCAGCTACTTTCTCGGCAGCAAGATTAAAAGTTCCAAACGTGGCCTGTTGTGCTTCCATCTCTTGCTCTAAAGCCTGTCCAAAGTAGAAATAAAGGATAAAACTGGTTACATGGCGTTCACAACACCTGAAGACAAAAATAAATTTCCAGCTTCAACAACTACAGCCCAAAATGTAGGTAAATACGGCCAGATATTAAATAATGCTAGATATTAAATACTGCCAGAAATTAAATACTGACTAACTTCAATTTTACTATGGAAACGGAATGACAGAACTCAAAATTGAAGTAAAAACCATAAATCGTAAATGGATCACATTTTTTCGCCTCTTAAGATGCTTTAGACTAAAAAACCATAACAATAGAATACACTTGGGATTTTATGCAAGAGGAAGGTCACCACGACACACATAATACTAACCATTAAGATTTTCACCGTCTTCTTTACAACATCGCTATCGCCCAAGTCAATGTGCTTGATATCTTCAATCTGTGATTCCTTTTCTTTCAACCATTTAGACAGTCTCCTTTCTTCGTCTCTGTACTCTTGCCAACTCTTCAACACTTCTTGTAACATAGACCACCTGGTATATCACCAACAAAGAATTTCTCAAATCAATAACACTAAATTTCCATGCAAAAGGATGACGAGAAGAAAGAACTAGATCGACCAAGCGTCACAATGATTGAACAAAACAGAATTTCGTTTGGCACGTCACTCAAACAATCCTGCAGAAATCGCAGATAAAATGAAAAAGACTGCCAGCCCCCAAAATCCTCCGTAAATAAGCCACAAGAGGCGTTTAATATGTGATAATAGGCATGCAAATCCCCCCTATAGGATAGATAGTCCATTATTTTACTTGGGTTCATTTACAGGATCGCTTTCTTCAAAAATTCAAATGGGAAAAGAAAAACTTCAGCACACCAAATCCGAGACGAGAGAATTTGAGCGAGCGGGGAAACATTTTTTTCCAGACATCAACACAGAGAATCTTAATTAAGATTGCGTCACCTCTGCTCTGTCCACTTGCAAACGTTTGACCAGCGCTCCCCAAGAACCGCCAGCTGTTCCTCCAGGTCAGCGGTTGCACTCTCATTAGAGCTCTCATCAACTACAACAACCATGTGCGTCAGTGAGTTCACCTGCAGTTGCTGCTTCTCAAGGTCTTCCTGGAAAAACTGTGTGACCCAACAAGGTTAATACCAACAAATGGAAAGTAAGTCAATAGACTACGTAGCCGTGGAATGGTTCTCCTTGTGCGGCCAAACCTACCTTCACTTCATACAATATTACGAGCGCTAAGATTCCGAATCTTTAGCAAGTTTAAGGAGAGAATCGACGAACTTACAAATGCCTGCAATGTTAGAAAATTAGTCATGGAAATTAATACAAAGTGAATCTCATACCTTGTGATTTTCCACCTGGCGTTTCACGGTGTCCAGATCAGAGCCAATGTTTTCCGAGCTCTCGATTCGCTTTTCGGCCACAGCCAGCCAGTCGCCCAAGGAATTGATCTGCTTTTGTTGGAGATCCATCAACTGTATGTGAAGCCTGACGCAAGGAAACAACAACACAACATTTTAGAATTCAATTTTCTCCACCAATGTTAACAAATTGTAGAAGCCCCGAAAGGCAACAGTGTCCAAGTCTCCCCAGACTATCGCCTTACTAGCAGTATACCAGGTGCATGCTATTTTTAGAAAACGTTACGCTAAAAATACATGTCTACAAGTATATACGTCTTAGAACGCCGACCGAGTTCCACTTGTCGAACACTGGTGATTTCGTGTCCATGAGGGCATCAAGTGATAAATTGAAGACTTTCCTCAATTGCGATGTTCGCCCATAAAGCCGACATTCTTGTAAGACGCGCGCTGATCACGCGCCAGGGAAAACGTAATATCCTCCTCTATTATTTTCTCCGTGATATTTTCTTTATTCCAAAAAGCAAGATTAATATTCTGCCCGCAAACAAAATAAAATCTTTGAAAATTTTTTCTTACAAAAGATTTCTCAGACAGTCATTCAAAAGAAATACGTCCAAAATAGAAATAAACGGTGTGCTTGAGAAAACATTTGGGTTGACACTTTAAGGTACAGTTTTTGCCTAAAAATCAGAGGTCATGAGAGGCCGAGGACACTACAACGCTCTATGAAGCTCGTATAAGTTGAACATTGAACTTTGGACAACCGTTGTTGAAATCCAATGTCATTTTCTACCTGTAACGGTGAGATGTGGGCATTCTCAACTTTTCAAGTGGACGGCAAAATTTCGCTAAATGCATGTTCAGTGAAAGGTGTAGGGAGAACTGGGGACATTATCTCTTGTGGTGTCATTCAGGGTTAGGTGCCCACCAAACGCGGCTGTGAGTAAGGTAAGCTTTGCTTTATTTTAACATCTTGTAATATTTTCTTTGCGCCATGAAAAGCTTTATTCCGGTGGGCAAACGAGGCTATAATGGATTCTTCGTATTTTAGTAAATTGTACCTGGTAAGGACGTTTACAAATTTCAAGTTCCGTACATTAGAGATGATCAAGATGAAAAATAAACTTTAAAATAAAGGTTTTGAAGATTTTTTTTTACTTTTCCTCACAAGAAAAATATTTACGTAAAAAAACTGACTGACAAAAAACGCGTGTTTATGCCAGCCATTTTGTTTCTGGTTTTACGATCACGCATTTTCACAAGATAGCGGGCCAATCAGATTTCTCGAATCACTGAAACCGCTGAGAGTTTTCCCACTGTGTGTCATACGATTTGACCATGCCTAACTTCCGACGGTTTCCAAGTAAAATTAATACATGTACTGTGGGCCACTGTTTGTGCGAGCGAATATCTATTATTTCTGTCGACGCTTCAGAGTTTAGCACCAGAGCTACAATGTTTAGCACCAGCTTTACTTACTTTGTCTGCCTGTCCATGGCCGCAACTCTCAGTGCCTCCCATCGGTCATTGAGTGAGATCATTTGTTCTCGAATCTCAGTTTCTTCCTTCTCGTTCACAAGCCCCTCGCTAATCAGTTGGTTACCAAACTCTAAAACAGCTCCCACTTCCGACTGATGAGAGGTAAGCTCCATCATGAAGTCCTGGAATTAGAAAAAACTTTTCTTGCAAACATTTTTCATTCAAATAAATATGTTTTTAACTCAAGGTGATTCCTCAGTATTGCACGGCGAATCCTCAACTACGCATAAAAATCACGTAATAGGGCGTATAAGCGCGCGCATTTGCGTGATTTTCCCACAAATTATATATCAAATTGTTAAATTTTTCCAAGTGTTATTTTAAAAACCCTTGCTTACAGCTACAGCAAAATGTACCGTGAACCGATGAAATGACGCGCGTGATTTGTGCCAGTACAGACATAAATGAGGTAAGTTTGGCCCTTTATATCTCTTAAACAAGCACGGTGACTTATCTTTTTTATTGTATTTTTCGAAACAGATATTGGTAGGGTACATTTAAAGAAAGTTAAAAAAAAATTGTTCTATAACTTTTGTTCTAAGGAATCACCTTAATCACAACTTTTAAAAATATTTAAAAAAAACTTAATCGCATTTTATGTTGTCAACTATCGAAAATCTGAAAACAGGTATTTTGGGAGGGCAAGGCCTCTAGAAGCCTACGGCAATCTTCTGTCGAAGCCTGAATTTTCTCACGTTTCTTTAAATTTTCGATAATTTCTAAAATTCCAGCTCACCTGCGAGGAACATTGCCTTTTTTGGTTCTCAATCCGCAGATCAAATGAATTTTATTTCATTACAAATTGTATCAGTTTCCTCCGCGGGAGAGAAGAAGCCTCTGAACATTTGCCCCACTCCGAAAGTGTGGCTTCGTAGCTCAGTTGTTAGTAGCGCTCAACTTCTGACTGGGAGGCAAATCCCGTCGAAGCCTAATTTTTTCACCCTTCTTTTCTGCAGTTGCTAAAAATTGCAGCTCATCTGCGAGAATCATTGCTTTATGTGAATTTCAAGGCGCATGTCAAATGAAATTCATTTCATTACAAATCGAATCTTTGGAAAGTTCGCAAATACGTCGGAACCTTCAAAAGATCCTAAAAGCACAGCGTAGTTAGAAATTTTCGAAATATTCTGAGAAACGGTTAGAACTTCTCCATATATCGTCGAAGATCCTCATATCAACTACCATCTTAATAGCATGTTTGGTTACGTATAAGTACGTTTAGTGAGTATGAACACGTACTGAGGAATATAGTTCCTGTTCGAACGTACTGTGTCGAGTTAATATCTTGTAAAGATAACAGACCTCAAAGTCGGTTTTTAGGAAGTGGTATTTACCTCATGTCCGTGAAACTGCTTTTTGACGGCGTCCACTTCACCAGAGATGTTCTCTTGTGATTCCAAAGTTCTTTCTGCCTTTGACAGCCAATTCAAAACATCCTGTAGCGCAGTGTTGTAGTCTTCCCACTCTTTAAACGAACCGACAGAATCTCGGATACTGCTGGTTTCACTGACCATGGAGTCGGGTCTCTCAGATTCCTGACTACGTTCAACCTGGGCATGAAAAAAAAATTTTAAAAAATGGGTCATCAACAACAGCTCTTGAGCATTCTTTATAGCACGTTGAACCTCTTATAAAATTTTCGGGCGATTCTCCAAGTTTCCTGGTAAACATGAAGATAAGGAATCGAAAATTACCGCCACGTAGAATCTGATGGCTTCCGTCATAATTGTTCTAGTTTCCAGGACCGTATATCATTACAAAGATTTATCTAATCTGACAACTTGAAGGAATTTTGATTATCCACTGTTGCAACTCAGTGTGTTCGGTATTTGAATAGTAACACTGTTTTGCTTACTTTACAAACTTTAAGTTATGATCACTAAACGTGTGAATATCACGAGACTGAGCGATAAAAATAAACACGCCGAAAGAGGCCCTGGAGACAGAAAACGAAAAAATTCACAAGCATCCTGTTTGAAATCTGAAATGTTTTTTCTCTTATTGAGATTTGAAAACACATTTTCAAATTTATCACCATTGCAAATTACGTTCATATCTTCCTCACACCCATGTGGCTTGGTTGCAGTTGGTATCTGGAAATCACGTGTTCGAACATCGTCGGAGCATAACTTTCTCTCAAACTACATTTCTACGATGTCTTTAATTATGGTTTACCTTTCAAGTTCAATCGGCTTTTTAGTGACTTACATGTGATATAATTATATGATATGATTGTAGACTTACCACAGTGGTAATGGCTGAGTGTTGTATTGGCGGCTCCTTCACTGTGGTACTTGTGGTGGTCACATATCTCACGGGTTCTCTCTCATCATAACCCTTTTTCACGTGTTTCACTGTGTGTTCAGTGTGATACGTGCTGCTAATCGTGCGTTTCGACACGGTATGAGTGTGTTCCGACTTCTCGATCTTGCGTGACGATGTACTCGTAGCGTTCCTTTGTACGGTCATGTGAGTCACGCCAGGTGCTAGCTTGTTGTACAAGTTCGAAACGTACATCAGGATTGACTTCTTGTCTGGTCGGTCGCGCACAACATCTGCAAAATATATAACACTTGGATTTAATTTTGGCTGTTAAAACTTCGCTGTTAAATTTATTGAGGCTCAGATTAACTACCCTGAATGTTTCCAGATATTCCAGAAAATTCCCTCCTGAATGTTCTAAATGATATAATAACATTTGTTTTAAAGATGTTTTAGACAAATTACACGATAGCTACGGCTGCCCAATTTCTGAAAAATTATAACACAACACATTCAATAATGGATGTTCAAGCATTTGTCTTTAAAACACACATGTACATATGAGGTACAATTTTTCAATGTATTTATACGCATGTCAATGTACATATGTACCAGTTAAAACCGTCAGTAGAAGAAAGGATTATCAGCAGCAAAGAACTTAGGTGTCCCTTGTAGCAATAATTGGCCAACATAAGTACAGTTAAAAGGATTGAGGATGATGGTGTCCTGCGCAATTAAATTATTAACTAAGAAATTTTGCTTTTGAAAATCGCCTCATTTGTAATCTTCCATTAACTTCACGAACAGAGGCCAGACGCTACAATAACCCATCGTTTACATTGGATTAAACAAAGTTAAACCAGACTGAACAGAAGAGAACAAAATATTTTATTGTGTAAAGCTAGAAGTTGACCTGTCTTAAATTTAATCAGTACCTGAAGGATCCAAAAGTCTGTCCACATCAAGAAACTGCTCTGCAACGGAAAACGCGTGTTCACAGCAATCGGAAGGATTCTTTTCCAGTTGGTCACTGTAGTCAAACAGATGGGGTCTGAAGAGGAGAAAAAATGTTGCTAACTCTTTAATTCCCAAGATCCGATTGTTAATTCTCCCCTTTAGCTGCTACACACTTCCTTGTAAATACGTTACGAGAATCTGGTGTCAGATCGAGATAACAACTTCTACCTGATAAGTTTGAATATTCTCATGACCTGTTTGCTGGATAATGTCCAGATATAATAGGGAGAAGTGTTAATGTTAATGTTAATCACATCTGGGAGTTAGAGGGTTAAAGTACAGCAACTACAAAGAACTTGCAATTTTCTTTTCCTTTATCAAATACTTGAGAGTCAACGGTTTTCGATTGTTTTGTTTGTTGTCGTTCTTTTTTTAATTTTGTACTTCTTCAGAGAGGATGATGTCAGGTCGTGGATGTGGGTGGTAAATCACCAGCAGACTTCAAGGGATGAGATGCATGTAGAGTATTATGGGAAGCATTTAGCAGGTCATGGATGTGGGCAATAGACTCCTTTCAACGGACAGCAGGAAGGAGGAGGTGGGTTGTCTCAGGTCAAGGATGTGGGTAGTAATTTGATGATTAATGGGTGGCAACTAAAAAATAGTGGGTGAGGATGATCAAAAGCATTTATTAGGTCATAGATGAATGTAGTAGACTGCTCCTGAAGGGTGGCAGGAAGGAAATGGTAGGTGGTAGATATCAGGTAATAGATTGTGGGTGGTAGACAAGTCAGGAAGTGGAAGTGGCACGTAGCAGTGGATGTCTTGAAGTACATGTTTCAACAATAAATAGTGAAGAAATTAAGAAGCATCTGACCTGTATCTATGGATTAACGCATTGAATGCCAGTCCATCACGCCAGCTTGTGGTAAAGTTCTTGACATCCACACCGTCATATCTAATATAAAAAACATTGATGGATATTACTACAACATAGTACTTTGATCCAATTTAGAAATCAATTCACCCAAAATACATTGTTATACCTTGCAATCAAAATACACCATATCCTCAATTACATAAACCACATATTGTATATCTACATGTATAACTATGTCTCTAATTTTAAGTTGTAAAATCAGGGAAAAATCCTCAGAATAGCTAAATATTAGCTCAGAGCTTATTCCCATCAAAAGGAAATTTCTTTAAGTACAAAAGTAAAGCTACATCATGTACATCCCTTGTTATTTCCTGTAATCTATGCACTCCATAATGCATTGCATGTGTCATTTGTCTGACATCATCACTCACCCCCTAACTGACTGACGACACCAAGCCAGCAGTTTCTCCTCTGGTGTCTCTGAATCAGAATCCAACATCAAATTCTTGAGCAGCAATTGCAACTACAATGCAAGACATTGAATTATTTATCACTTGCTGCATAGATGTGATCCTCTACACAATTTTAAATGAGTCTCATAAAGCTGTACATTTATATTAGCATTTCCATATCAAACCACATCTCTTATGATACCATTCTGCAGTAGCAGTTGATGGAGCAGATTGGGGACAATAAACACCATACCCAAACATAAGAGCCTGCTTGCAGGCTAAACAGATGGCCGTAAGAGGTGTTTTTGAAACCCCTGGTTAATAAGTCAGAGAATTCTTGTCAGTTTTTGACCTGTTGACTGTCACATTTTCAGAAAGCATCCACCAGCCCATTATTGCCTTTATCCCTTACATTGAGCTTACACCTCATTGCAAAGTGATAAAGCCTGAGTATCTCAACAATCCCAGGAAGGAGTTCAACCTCTTGTAGGGTGTGTTTTCAACCTGCAGTTCTTGAGGGTACAAGATTCCTCTAACCCCTTGGATGCAAGTCATGCAATGTCAGGAAGCAAACCTCTTACTGAGAGATTTACATGTACAACATAAGCACCCTTCCTGTGTGGAGGCATGGTGTGACATGGTGACCAAAAGTCAGTCACATTTACAAGACAATACATGTATCTTCCTGCTTGGTGCATTTGCCTGCTCCTCCCACAGAGCACAATTGTCACATGTCAATAATATAACGCACTAGTGTAGAAAAAAATTTTTGTCTTCATACCTGAAAGTGTGAAATGATGTACCACATCAGCCCCAAGGTTAGTTTGGGGTTTCCATCAACAATGTCATCATTACTGATATTAACAGGTCGTACCTGATCAATAGAAAAAAGTATAATTTATTCATGTTGGTAAAAGCCTGATAAGTATGCATACATGTTTGAATCAACACAAACAATTGGAAAAACCACTTACATTGTTTTCCTCGAGGATCCGGAGGGCATTGTCTACATTGGTCATAAAGTGAACACGGGTGCGTCCTTTTTCACTTCTCTATCAAACAATGCAAAACAAATGGATTTTAAGACATAGAGAATTAAGCCTTAATTGCACGTCTTTTTAAATTACATGCACTCAAAATTTCACTTATTTTAAAGGAAATCAGAATACTGTAAATACTCTGAGCTGTAACTAAAGTTACATAGAACATGACATGTAACTGCAGTATACATTTCAAAGGGGAGTCACAAAAATTGCTTTTTCAATTACAAAAACATTTATATGACACAGAAATCAAGATTACAA
Source organism: Pocillopora damicornis (assembly GCF_964200805.1). NCBI lineage: Eukaryota > Metazoa > Cnidaria > Anthozoa > Scleractinia > Pocilloporidae > Pocillopora > Pocillopora damicornis. Next base: position 23,704,919 of record NC_142677.1, read on the forward strand.
CAATCTATCAGACTTACAATTCGTTTTCCACATAAAATTTCCAGCAGCAGAAGTAGTTTGGTTCCATCTTTTAGGTCTTCAAACAAATCCTTAACTTGTTGGCCGCTGCCAGCCTACCAACACAGAAAATGAATAGTTTTGAAAAATTCGAATTACACCACCAAAAAGTGTATAATAGTAAATGCTACAATCACACCACAATTGTTGAAATAAACTAGCCCTTAACTTCTGTGCAAAGTGACCAAAATGATTGTCTACAATTTGCATGTGCTAAATATCTGCATTATCCTGGTTGTTCCAACTGGTACCTCCTCCCCTCCTGCCTCCCCCCTCCCCTAACTCACCCAGCTCATCACCAGAGCTGTCATCAACTGTAGGCTTGTCTATCATCTTTAGCAAACTACTTTCCCCTCATTTTACATTAATTTCTATTGTAAAATTGTTCAGTTGATGAAACACCATAAAAAAAATTGTACAACAGCTTTCATCAGTTTGAAAAGGAATTAAATGCATAATTTGCACGCAACAAGCTTAGACGCACAACTCCATCCCATGTGCAGAATTTGCTGGAAGATTCATGCAAATAATTCCCATGTAATTTGACATAACAACATGGCATTTGCAATAACCTTACTGCCTAATATTTCTCATTTGCCTTCTACTTTAAATCTTGTTGAAAGCCCTTACCACATGTAAAATAAGGCCTTTTTTTTCTCTACTTCCAATCAAAGTGAAAAAGAACTATCACAAGTATATATTATACAACTACATAAGCTATAGACATTAAAGAAATCACCCCCGGAGACAAAAAAAACAGAGATGGTAACAAAATGGAAAAAACATCACAGAAATCAAGTGATATGAGAAAACATGTATTGTACCTTGGCTAGTTGTGCATTTATCCACTTTGTGAAGGTTTTCTTCTGTGTTCCTTCATGTTCATCTAAAAATAGAGCAGAAAAGGAAATTAATCAGAGAGCATATACACAAACATTAAAAGAATTTGAACTTCCTTTTAACCAATGACAGATCTATATTTAGAACACGAATGAAGATAAGTGAAAGGTACATATATAGAGTACGCAATATCACATGTACATGCAACTATCCAATATTTCAGCATGACAGAGAGAAAACATTCGACTCCTTTGAAGAAACATAAAGGAAATATCAACAAAAACAGGGAGAATCCAATGACCTATGATCTTATAAATTATAATTTCTACAATGAAAGAACATGATAATTCTAATTTCTTTAATAAATTTTCATTCAAACAGTTGATCGATCAACAACAATCATCAAGCTTCTTGTGCCAGAGGGGTAAACAAAAAAATTGGAGAATTAAGATAGAGAAATGGTGAAAACAAAAATAACAGGAATGAGGGAAAAATGGCTAAAATATCTTGGAGGGAAAATGAATCCCTTTGAAATCTAGAAATGAGAAAGATAGAATATTCAGAATGATACATTTCTTCCCAATCACTGGAAGGGTTTCAAAGTTGAAAAAGCTGCACAAAAGCATTTAGGTGGTATGAATGTACACTTTGACTTAAAAGTGCTCAGCAAAGGCAGAGAAACACATTGCATATTCCATCATGCATAATAGATTAATTTCCCTTTATTTGCCCACAGTTTAGCTACTAGGTTTAGCTCTAAAATTACAACTCATTGTGGTACTCTGTAGGGAATCATAACTGGATCAAATTACATTTAATTTTTAAAAAAATCTTTAGCTCTGATATATGTAGATCAATTAATTTGAACACCAAAATTAACTGTTATGAATTACCTCACCACTGCTTTAATATGTAATGAGCTGAGGTAATGAATTATCTTCTATGCCAAATGAACATTACTTTTGTAACAAACCCAGGGTAAAATTTCGATTTTACTTGATGAGTTTACTGATATTCTAACCTTACTCTTAATGTTTTAAATCTCAGCCCCCTGCTAATTGAATTGGTGTGTTCAAAATTCTAAATGTAAAATGTATTGTGGTTTCCCACGGAAGGATATTGACAATGCAAATATTTCATGTCTGGATCAAAATCACTTAAATTGATCAGCTGATATGTTAGTGTCCTCAATTTATGAGCGCATTTGCTTCAACAGGGTTGCGTGAAATTCGCTTGTTCCATTCCTCGTGAAATCCACAACGATGTAGATTTCAACGGAGTAATTGAACACGTGAAGAGTGAAGAGACAGTAAGCTCCTAAAAAGCCACAGGCATTTCTCAAATGCGAGGTATTCGACTCATAACAAGATAAATCTCGCATGGTGAAAATTCGCAAAAAACTTTGCATTTGACCTTTTATTCGATCTTGTTAGTGAAATCATTGGTGTTCTAATTTCCCAATTATCGGCATATGTTTTCTCTAAAAAACTTAAATAAAAAAGTACCCCAGCTTTTTAAGGTCAATTATGGAAATCATGTACTGTGTTGTCATAACGGCTAGCCGCTTATGCTATGTCCATAAAGTGAAGGAATGAGCACATTGCGCTCTACAACAATCTTCAAAACAATTTTTGAATGCCGAACCGTCTACAACCTCCAGATTTAAATGACTTGGTATTCAAAGCTTGAGTTCAAAGATCCTAATAGTAAACAAAGTAGCACTTTTTATCCATTTAGGTGTCAGGATGAAGAGCCCGAACAAGAAGGTACGTAAAGAGTATAAAAACACGTCAAGTAAGCCGTGAACGACTAACAAAACAACATGGCGAAAGCGACCTAAGAACTCAACTGGCACGAGTTGCTTCGCTTCAACGCTGAAATTATTTACCCCGAGAGCGAAAAAAAAACCCACGGGAAAAAATTAAGTTTATTGTTTAAGTCTAAGAAACTTTCTATCCTGATGACAATTGCGGGATTAGGTTATTGTCCGCAAGAAAACCACCCTTCCGTTCGAGAGCGTGGACTCACAAACATGCTTGAAACCTTCGGAAGACAACACCTAAGAAAATTCTCGTTTAAATGCGAAGCTTCCCTTTAATTTATTGTATAAAAACAAAAGGCCTCTCTCTGACGGTTGGAGAACATTTCAATACAGCCAAAATAGGTGTCACCGAAATAAAATGACGCTTTAGAACTCAGTCATGCGATAACAGAGATCACGATCGAACAGCTGAATTCACACTTGGATGTTTATAAGATGTCCATTTTCGTCATGGGAAGTACTCCATAACGAAACACAAATCTTACCTGAACGGGACTTAATTCGCAGCGTGAATGTTCCACTATCGTCTTCTTCAAAACTCATGATTCAATACCTCCCAGCTGAAGATTCAGTTGAAATTCTGTCAATGACTGCTTGCAAAAAGATTTTGTTCGCCCACAGCAAATCAATCGTTCATCAACATTTGGGACAAAGCATTCCAAAACTGCTGAAGGATACAAAAAGGCACGGGTATCGTTAAGTCTTCGATCTGTTGCTCAGTCAACATTAAATACATCGACTCAATAAAAACCAGATGATTTCATGTAGCACGCTCAGGGAGCGAAAAGAGCAGTCGATGTCTGTGAGTGAGAGAGCGCCCGTACCTGACATGTGTTGCACAACCAGCGAACAATCCTTCGACTCAAGACCCACGAACTTCCTTTGAAGTACCGAGCGAAGGAATAATTGAACCACGACTGCTACAGCGTACTACGATATTCCAAGCACTAGGTGGAGTGCCCCAGAGACACAACACATCAGCGATGAAATATTTCTGAAATATTCGCTCATGCGGAGCAAGGACTCAAATGATCTCGGACGCGGCAAAAAGTAAGACAATGGGTAATTGATTTGAGCCAATAAGATCTTTAGGTACGATATGTGAACTATGTGGCGAATTTAAAGTCACTTTGGTATAGTGGACATCTTCAAGACACACGAAACTAAACTCTTGGTAAAACATACTTGAGGAGAGAAGATAAAACAACTGATAAGATTTTCTAATTTGATATCTTACAGCTTTACAGAACAAGGGAAGGCTAAAATCAAATTTATCGAATTTCATTGAAAAATTATTCGCTTTGTTAAGTGTAAAATCATCTGTACACCTAGAGAAATATCAACTGCAAAGTAATATCTATTAAAACAGGTTAAAGACAGGATATTACTTCAAAACCTTTGTTTAAAGATAATATTGTGCCCCCAAGGCTGTTAATCTCGTAAAAGCGTCGTCGAGAGAAGGAAGAATGCTTCTTTCTTTGCTTCGCAAAACACAGAGACAGCTAAGCGTGGGTTTAAACAAATGAGTCCAACCCTTCCCGATTTTTGATGGATTTGTTTTCTTTGCTCAGTTTTTGCTCAACTGTATCCCCCCTTAAGAGATAATTTAACTTACAGGAGATCACGCAAAACAATGCAGTTCGATTAATTATATTCGCTCAGAAATCAACAAAACTGATCGTTCACACATTGGATGGATATCGAACGTTTTAATACCTCACGAATAAGTACAGTTCAGGAAAGGAACTAGAAAAAGTATTTCTTTCCGAATCAAATAATTTCCTTTGTGTTTTGTACGTTTTGAGCAATCTATCTGTCAGTTGCCAATCTGTTTAGCAGACCCTTGCATGTAAGAGCACTCTGCATTCGATGTCATGACACTCATATCATTCTCGTAATTGAAATACAACTGAAAACCAACTCCTTATTTTTTCGTCTCAATGCTCAAGAAGCGCTGATAAAATATTGCACTTTCGCTATTAATATCTGTTCGATTTTTGGGAACGATTTTTAAATCCTGTTGTGACTTCTCAAAATTTTGAAAGTTGCGTGGCCATGAATCGTTTAATTACATTAATCCATTGATGTATTGTATGTGACACAAAATCACGGGAAAAGCGGAAAACAAGTACAACTTCCTGCGCGTGGGAATGACAAAGTACAACTATTAAAACCGTCGTCGGGGTACAAGCCCCAGAAAGATTTGTTTCCACTCATGGTATGTACCTGTTTTGGGTTATTCTAAAGTAGTTTGTCAAGACAGTTTCGAGCGAAATTAAACTCTATTAGTGAAAAGCTGGAATAAAAATATGATTGTCATGATACGCAATGGTTTATTCACAAAGTCCAACGGTCCTTTAATGAGCCACTCATGATCAGTTGGTTTTTAAGTCCGATCACTATACTCAGAAGCTTACCAATTTAACATTGACTGACTGACTGACTGACTGACTCACTGACTTACTGACTTACTGATTTACTGACTGATCGTCTGAGTGACTGATTGACTAACTGACTGACTGACTGACTGGTTGACTGACTGACTGGTTGACTGACTGACTGGTTGACTGACTTAATGACTGACTAATTGACTCACTGGTTGACTGACTGAATGATTGAATGATAGACTGACTGACCGACTGACTGACCGACTGATTGACTGACGAGCTGGACTGATTGTGTGGCTCACTGACTGACTGAATGACAGATTGACTGACTGACTCACTGACTCACTGACCCACTGATTGACTGACGCAACTAACATTGAAAAAAAGTGTATTTACTTGATGAAAATCAGTTTCATTACAATTAAGTCCCTCTTCCACTTAAAGAATAGGATTTCCTGTTGTTTTCCGATGAATTGTTTATCTAGGAGTTTATATTGGCCTGTGGGTAGCCCGCTAGCGAGCATAGCTTTCCTATAAGTGACAGGAAGCAGTATGCATATGCACGAAGTAAATGGCTCTCTTGACTTTTTAGCATACCTTGTCTCTGTTGAAGTAAAATGATTCGCAGAAACCAAGTGAACCGATCTCTTAGAAAAACTTATATGGCAGTTACCAACCACTACTGAATAAAATTCGGTCTTAAGACTGTAAAGCGTCGTGTGACTCATCAAAGAAGAATACGTGACTTGATTTTTTTTGTTTCATTCAGCTGCTGAGCAGCCCTTTCATTGTAAGTGGAAACTGTTTGACGAGTTTGGGAGGTGTATAGCGATGAGAAGAAACTGACCGATGTCATCAATTTTGGTACGCTTTGGCTTCAAACAAACGAGTTGGATGATACTTAGGGTTTTTTCACGCTAATTACAGGCGAACCACACAGATTTTACAATTTATGAATGCTGTTTACATGTAACATGGAGGAGAAATTGTACAGAATTATGAAATAACCAGCGAAAACTGCTAAGAAGCATCTGGTTGTATCCGACAGCCCCGGCGAGGACCTGAAACTCAGGATATTGTGTAAACATGAAGTTGAACCAACTTCACTGATTCCAAATATGGTAGTCAGTAAAAGCAGTGGCAGTGATTAACGCGATCCAATTACACAGTTTGGATTTCTATAAAGGTGCACTTTGGGTAGCGATCGCCTGCTAATTTCACTAAAATCCACAGAATGGTTGTAATCGCTGAGCCAGACGAACTGAAGGCAGAAGGTGAAAAAAATAGTCATAATAGAAAAACAGCCTTACTTTTTTGCCATTCTGATAAAGCTAACAAGTTTACTTTCGAGTAAATAGAAACCACATGTCGTGGCGTGCGTACAAATGAAATCAACTCGAAATTTAATAGCAAGTTTCGAACTGGGTTCGAAACTTGCCATTTTGGGTTTTTAAGTTAAAAAACAACAACAAAACGTCGTGTGTATGAAAACGGATGTTCTTCTAAAACTGTTGCACTTTTCCTCGCGAATTAAACGGTCTCAACTGTTCTTTTGTCGCGATCAGCTACGACCCCAAATGCTATTGTTCTTTCAGGGTCTGTTTTGTAATTGTTTACAACGATTTCATATATTTCCTATGAACAATTAAAATAGTGAAATACTAAAAAAATCAATAAGAGTAAAAGGAAGCAATCCCAAGGTATCACTTCTTGTCCACTCTCTCCACGTCAAATCAAAATTCAACGTGTTACTTTCGAAAGTTTGAGAGACGTGTGCTTCCTCAATAAACATAGATTGTTATAAAATGAGCTATTTTTTTCCTTAAACAGTCTATCATCCACGACTAATGATAGCAGAATTCCTTTCCGTACCTGTTGAGCTGCTTTGCAGCGGCTTCATGTTGTTCACAGAACACATCTTCAAACTTTCCGAAGACAAGGATTCATTCACCGGAGAATTGCCTGTTGATTGTACACAATTTAACGCAGATGATACCTTGAGTGAAGAATTTGAAAACCCACGAAACTCCACAGATACATCCACATGGCGAGAAAACAGACCAGCAATGAAAGTCTCCTTGAAGAAGAGTGCCTGGTTTGCATTTCAGGTAACAGTGCTAACTGGTGGCTTTATAGGTGTTGGGTGCATCTTCTTTATATACTTTCAAATGAAGATAATTTTCGTCTGCGATTGGAAGGCACTCCGTGATTCGTCCATCCCTCTAGAAAAAAAGCGACCGCGTATCATTGGTGAATCGTACCTGGCTTCAACTCTCTACCTCTGGCAGCCACTGATGTTGCTATTTGTGTTCAGATGGCCTCTAATCAAACAAGTTAACTTAGTTACGTTTACGTTGATTGGAATTTTCTTTGATCTCGCCTACAGATTTTTGGTTGCTGTCTATGGGTTGTACTACCCTCCGTGGATTCCATATCCACTGAATATTCTTTATTTAATTATGATTCTTGTCCAAAGTTTTTCTGTCGGGCGTATTTTCAGAGGTAATATATTTAGTGCAAGTTTATTCGGATTTAAGCTCTGTGCGCAGTTCATCATAGGGGCCCCAGTGTTTTATTTGTTCGCGTACGTCTTGTGTCCACTGTTTGCGCAACTCGAAGGTATTTTAAAAGTCGCCATGATTGCTCTTTCATATTCAGTCGGCATAATACCTAAGATACTCTCAAAGCAATGTGTCTCAGGATTGTACGTTATAAACCCAGGCTTTTCATATGTTTTGGTGTCTACTGCATCTAGCGCGGTTTGCATAGCAGTGAAATTTATGCTGGCCGAATTTAAAAGCCTTTGGGCGTTTATTGCGTTAAGTATCGGCGAACAAACAGTTCACCTAGTGTACCAACTAATCGTCAAAGCTGGAGAATCTCACGAGGATAAATCACAGTATGAGAGAATTTTACTCTCTGAGTTGGAAGCAGATCCCACAGGACCATTTAGTGCCGCCAAAATGAAGGAACGTCGATCTCAGAGGCTAGCCGCTGACCTAACAATACACGAAATGATGTCTAGCGCTGCCGCAGTTGTCCTCTCAGTTGGACTTATGACAGTTTATGGTATAATTCACCGGATCCTGCGTCCTGAAGAGTACCAGGAAATGATTGTGGATCTTTTGATACGTATAGTTTTAGCGCTGCTTGTAGAGATCATGTTCAACGTAATATTTGTGATGATACTAACTCGTACAAGAAATATTCCAGTTCTTAAAGTATGGAATGTAAAATGGAAATCGCATCTTATTGTTTGTATAGTTACTGTCTATATGATTGTAAATTATTATGCAAACAAAATTTTGGTGATTCTCAGCACACTACACGAAGCTGAGGAGAAGATTGATAATTGTTAATTAGGCAGAGATTTTAACTTTCTTTTCAGCACAACCACAGATATAAAGATGCTATTCACTTTGTTCTCAGGTTTCAGAAAAAGGTATTAAAATACAGGCCTCACTGTCAATAGAAGTCTTAAACCATGTAGTAAAAAAATGCGTCTCATTATCATAACTTTAGTACGAGTCTTGTTCTGATAACTACATAATCGTTCCTCTTTCAACTTGAATGGCATTTACCTGCCGCACGACAATTCTGGAAAACACTTTATTGATAAAAATTTTAACCATCACAAAAATCAACAGAACTGGTATCCAAATAACCTACGTCAACAAGAAACGAAGTTCGCACAAACCCTCAAAACAGCTCGGCAGAAGGCTGAAGGTATGTTAGCGAAGAATAGGTAGCCTGTCTATAGCCCTCCTATACCGTCCACCATACATACCCCATCCCAAATTCCCTTTAGAGAGGCCCTCCGAAAAAGAATTGTGCAACAAAAAGTTGCGAAGGCATCATCAATATATGATTATTTCTGCATATAATTTTTTAAGCATGACATTAGCAGCTAAAACGTATTTAACAGAACTAGCTGTTGCTCGAGGAAAAAGAAAGGGCGATTGTTAAAAAAAATAAAATCTGAACTTCGTAAGTACATCATTATCTGGCATCGAGCGATAATCTATCTTCATTGTTACGATATATATTTAGAAAAAGAAACATTTGCAACTTTTACTTAAATTTTCATGCTTCTTCGCAGCGTAGTAAACTGCTATGATGAAAGATTTCCTGAAACAGGAAAAACGTCAACACTTAATTTTACACCCATAAGTTGAATCGTTTATGTCTGTCCCTCTTGTCAGCTCGTTTACTAGCAAACAGATCAACTTACTTATACGCCGGGATTGTCGGTTTAAAAGGACGTAAACAAAGACTTTTCATTGCCACCGAAATGAAACAAGCTTACTTTGGAAACTTACGAAAAATTTATAACATTTTGCTCTGTTAGATTAAGTAATTTTTTCGATATGGACTTGCATGAAGTCTTATTCGTTTAATTTGTACGCTTCTGTTCAATCAGCACAGCTGGCGCATAGAAGTTCAACCCCTTCTCTAACAAATCCTTCATTGGCCAGAGACCGCTGACACCGAGTGCAGTTAAAGCACTCTTTGTGGAAATTTGACTCCTCTAATGTGAAGTATTCACCGCCGATAATTGGTTTAAAGCAGACCTCACACTGCTTGGCCAGGAACCTTCCATAGCACTCGATACAGTAGCGGTGGCCACTATGCACAGAGAATGGTCGAGATGCCAACGATTCATGGCAGGTAAAACAACTGAAACACTCCTTGTGCCAGGTCTGTTCGTTGTAGAGGACACCGCCTTCGGAGAGTGGCTCTCCGCAATCCGCGCAACGCTTGGCATGTAAATTCTGATAGCATCCGGGACAGTAGAACTCATCATCTTTTGGAACAAAACCGCTAGTCCCGATAGCTTCCCGACAGACGGCGCACTTGAAGCATTCTTCATGCCAGTAGGTGCCATTGTATTCTAGGCGCGCGCTCCCAGACTCGATGGCATAATGGCATCCTGCACACGTCTTCTGGAAGTTAGTGATGTAGCAATCATTACACAGAACTTGCTCCTTGTAGAAAGTAAATTTTCCGTCTGATCGCAGAGGTTTCCGACACAGCTCGCACAGGAAACACATTTCATGCCAATGTCGATCGTCAGCTGTTGATACGTCTTTAGCATCAGGTCCAATCTTGCCATGACAGTGGTCACACACGTTGGCAAATCTGCATCAAAAGAAGAAATTTTGTCAATTGAAATTGTTTACCCGATAAAGAATGGAAGATCAGAAGTAGCAGTTGCAAGACTGCTCCAGAGTGACCCTCTAGTTATTTATGAAATAAAGATCTCAGACGCAAAATTGTAAGACAAAATCTCACAATATTGTTCCCGTTTGTCCAACAACTGCTAATAATTTGACTCCCTAGAAAAGATAAGAACATACTTGCAAACAATATATTACGTACAACACACAGTCACGTAATTCATAATAAATAGAACACACCTGCAGTCAAAACAGTCAACGCATACGGGCTTTTCGTCTCTGACAATAAACTGCTTGCCGGTGATGCTGACGTCGCACTCGTTGCATCGGAAATGACCCAAGTGCCAGCTTTTGTTCATGGCTATGGTGTATTCCCCGGTGAAGATAAGCTGAGTATGCGCAGATAAAGGGAGCAATAGAACTTCAGAATTAGTTTGCTAAATTAGTCAAAGTCTGTTATGTGTCTCAAAGACATACAACACACTGAAACAAAAAATTAACTTTAACTTTTGAAGAACAGCTCTACTGACTCAATCAAAGCCACAGAACCTTGGATCGATGGCAGTATCCGAGCAACAGCACACTGACCCGTCCCTTGACAACAGTAAGATGATAAAAAGTTAGGGTTAATGTTTGGTTCGGGGAGGGGTTGGTGCGCAGCTGCTTAGATACTGGTGAACCTTTCAATCACAGCTAACGAGCTACAGATGGTATTGAGAGCAAAGGCATAAGTGATGACAAATCAAATGAAAAAACGTTTGACTGATAAACAACTCCACCGTTAGCCCTTATAATGACCACTCAAGATTTCGCAATATCACAAGCTATTCCCATAAAGCTGGACGACCACAGAACGACATAACAAATTGTGGCGGGTAATCTTACCTCATCACATCCATAGCAACGTTGCCTTGACAACTCAGCGTGATGTCTTGCGCAGTAGACTTTGTTTCCATACTGGAAGTAGGTGAGGTCTACCAACAGCTCCCAACAAGTCGCGCAGCAGAAGCATGCAGCGTGATAGCATGACACTTCACTGTCGTCTAACTCAGCTGAAACCACTACGTCGCCTTTAGGGATGGTCTTGAAACACGATTGGCAAGTCTAAAGAAGCACAGGAACCCAAACGTAAATTGGCACACGGTAAACTTTTAATTATGTATACAAGAGATATGCTGACCGTAAATGCTTTAAAGAGCTTACCTCTTTGGTAAACTCATCGTCCAGAGCTCCTGTGTAAGCCCCTCTCTCCCCACCCCCCACCCCCATCCCTGAGCTGCCCCAACTCTACCCCTTCAGTTTTAATATCCTAGTCTTATAATCAAAGAAATGCACACTAGATACGACATCCTTCTATCCGGGTCACACAAACGAAGAATGAAAATTCCTTCTCTCTCTCTCTCCATAGGCTTTAATCTGGAATCCCTGTGAATTAAGATATCGCCGGAGAGGCTCCAGAGGCTTGTTAGCTCGTTTATTACAGACAAAAACGATTTTACTCTGTAGCCCGGGTCTTTGTGAGGTACCCAGACTTTCACCGCTTTTAAGTGGATTACATTTGAGAAACATGGGAAGAACAGGAATAATCTATATATAATAATTTCATCTTTTGCACCTCGGTGGCGTTTGATCATGAAAAAACAACACCATGGATGAGTCACTTGGCCGAGACAAAATGCCGCGTCCTACCACTCAAGAATTATTCTTTCACAAGCATCGGACAATTCATTTTTAATACAAAATTATTGGATGAACAAGTGACCTATCGTAAAATTTGAGATAAGGTTAAGACTTGCACCACACAAGAAGACAAACTGCTATGCTGTGGTATTGATAGGAATAAATTATGAATTCGACGGCGTGGTTCTCGCAACACCCGCGCAACAAGCGGCCGCCTCGAGCCTGGTCTCTCTCAACCACTGAGAGAGATTATGCTGAGCCATATGACATGCATACATCTTATGTTAGTTTCACGATCTGTGCAGGTGAACAATGATAGAAAAGTAGCTTACAGCGCTCATACGTGTAAACTAAAAGCAATCATAGCAATTATACGCGGAAAGGAAAGACTACCCAAAATTGTATGAAGGGTTTAAGATTTGTAAGTAATTTTGCGCATATATTTACATAATTGAAGCACATCATTAACAACCCAACTAAATAGGTTTAACTGAAATGGCCGGTAACTTGAACTCTTATTAGTAAGAGCCGTTTTGGTACACTGAAAAGCCATCCCGACAAACTTAACATGTTCAAGTACGCCTTTTTAAGCTTTATCTTTAAGAACTCTTGAAAGATTAGTGTAAACATCTACAGCCTCGTCCTTCGCATTCTCTTCATATCTAAACGGTTTTGGCAAACTACTATAGGTAGTGTTCTTATCTAGGCTCATCTAAAGCTAATCATTTCTTGTACATTAAATTCCATGGCGTTTAATTTAAAGCACACTGGACAAATTATTGGTTAAGGAGGATTAAAATATCAGCGGATTATCCAGCCAACTTATGAAACTTTTGTTGCAGCGGATAAAGAGTTAGGAGGTATGAACATTTCTTGGCATGTGTGCACTTGCAAAGCTTAAAAGTTTATATGCTAAAGAAGAAAATAAACACGCCGAGCTCATATATCATTGCTTGAAATTGAGGGGCACCGAGAGTAGATACACAGATAAACCCATTTTTCTCCAATTTAGTCTACTACTATGAGAAAGAAGGGAAAGTAAAAGCATTGCAGTAATACGTGTTCTACCAAGTAACTAAGTAAAACTCAATAAAAAAATGACAGTACAATCCTATTACAGTTGTTTTAAAATCATTAACAAGTTCTAACGTTACAATTTTCTATTCATATCGAGGAGAGCACATTTATGTCGGTTTTTCAGCGAAAATCGCCAGAGAAACTACCCATCGTTTATGGTGCCTCTCTGTAATTTTTTCACTTAAGCATAATCCAAACAGTCCATTAACACAAGTCATGCCGAGTGTCAAAGAACTGCTACCAGTAACGATGTTCTGTGGCTACACTTGGCCACGTACCTTTTCAAGACGTGTGTGTGTCATTTAAAAACTTAGTCCAGCATTGTGTCTGGTATGAGGATTAGGGTCTTTTAAGGAGGTCAAATGTTGCAAATTGACATATTTAGCATCAGTGTTGAGAGATGAAAGAAATGTGTATGCAATCGACAGCCTCTCTTTGTTATACCTCTAAGCGTGCACTTGCTTTCTAATTTCTCCCCTCAAAAGGAGCTGAAACGAAAAAAATGATAAGAAGGAGAAGCAATCCTCTCACCTCTCTTCTTCCAAGTGGAACTTTGACCTTTCCGGTTCCTTTCGCATTATCTTCGTTGTTCCAGAATTGAACAAAAGCTTCTCTTTGAGGCTCTGGAATATTTGAGAAATGCACGGGCGCTTTGTCTTGTGGAGGGTTTTGATATACGCGCTGTTTTATATAATAATCTTCTCCAGGTGACCCAGGGATGGGAATTCTATCCTCTGGTAAGGACTTCATGTAAGCCTCTACCTGTTTGTGATCCAGACAAGAGCACGAGTTTACATGAACATTTCTGGTTAAGGTATAATCTTAGTTCAACAATTTCTTCTTTGTGTGGGTACATGTAACTTAAACCTCCTGGCTTAAAGCATTAGCAGGTCTTTCCAGATTTATTCGCAAATCTATTAGCTCTATTTACTCTCATTCCCCCAAAGGTAACTTTATCTACAGGAATGAATCTTATTCGTCGGAAAGCGAGGTGCGGTTTGCCAATATTCATTCCCTGGATTGCGATTTATCCGTTAAACCGCAGCGTACCAAGGTACTCGGGTTGAGAAAAAAATTATTTGATACTTTTAATAACTAAATGGGGTAAAGGATTTTTCCTCAAAAAATGCAAAAAATTGACGAGGACACACAAATTTGTCAAAATACCAAATAGACTTTGATCAAAAAAAGAATATTTGTTTTTCCTCACCTGACCAGTCGTCAATCCAGGAGGAGACCAAAGGTAATCTGAGGCCGTTGAGGGAGGGGGAGGTGGGGGAAACAAATCGTTATCCACAAAGGAAGATTGAGTAGTAAATATCTTCATCGTTTGGTATTCGTTGTTATTTGACAACGGGGGAGGGGACGGTAAATCATCTTCGCGGTTCGTGTCCGAGTTGATTTTAAGGCCTTTTACTTTGAATTCAACTTCGTCTACATCGACATCAGCATCAGCATCCACAGACACATCATGGTTCTCACGGGGACATTTGCAGTTCGCACACACTTTGCTGTCGAGAAAGATTTGGACGATTTTAAAAAGTCAGGTTACCAGGGATGAAACAGGGCTTGTCAAGTCTGGTTCACGCCCAATACATAATGGCCCAACGACATAACGAAATGAATGAAAGATAAGGTTTGTCCTAAATTATGCCATCATGTCCATGTTGTTACACTGTTAATTCGAGAAGATGCCTCATCGTTCAAATTACCTGTACTACCTTGACGGACAAACTGTTAGTACGGTTCTTGGTACCGTTGTTATTTTCTGTGAAAGAACAGCGCGTAACGCGTAGATTATTGTAAAAACCCCAAGTAACGGTTATTACAATTGAGTGGGTTTCTCTCAAAGAACAGAAAATTCTAAACAGTTACAAATAGTCAAAGGGTTAAAAAAGTATAGCAGATGTCTGAAGTGCTTCATCCTCTGGCAATTGCATTTCTGCGCTTGCATGACTTCATTAAGTATAAACTGCTCTAATCACCCTTTCATTTAACTGGTTTAACTCAACTGGTAATCGCTCCAAATTGTTTCTTGTCTGTCATGATCAAAATTTGGAGAAGTACGCGGAGTTCAATTCCGCAACTTGATCTTAAAAGAAAAGTAAATATTTACACTACGAAGAGTCAACAGCTTTATAAAAGGATTTATGCTTTTTAAAGTTAAAATCAGACCCGCTATCCTAAGAAAATTCTCAACCATAAGGCAGTGGGATAGTTATTTGGAAACAAGAGCAAGTTTGGTTTCAAGGAAAAAACGATGATTTTGGTTTCTGGGATCCTCATTTCAAAAATAAACTTATAGGTTGTAAACAGATGCTTAATGAAAACGGAAAACTCCTAACGATGAAAAAAACAAATATTGTTCAGCTAAGCAGAAGCCGATTACACCGAAAATTAGGACCAGCTCTAAATGAAACGAGGAACTGCAACTTCTGTATTTTTGTATGCGAGGTTCGAACAATGTATACGCACTGCCGGCAGATGGCTTACCTCAATACCATAACTAGGGTTCAATAGAACAATGACTTTTTACCACAACCCAATATCTCACATTTCTCCGAAACTGAACGGCTTGAATATCCACCAGATCGTAACCAAACTTAGCTATGTTTCTGTAACACGCAATCTTAAGTTGATCATGAAATCACCAGTAGGAATTTTTTAAAGGCATTTTTTCAGAACTTTTTTTTCGTAACAGATTTTCTTCTAATCTTCTGTTCTTTGATCGCAGAAAACATGGAGATTTAGAATTTAATTGTTCAGGTCCTAAATTTTATCTACTTTCGAATGATTTCCACATGGTTAATCAATTTTCATGAATAATTTGTGGTTTTCGGCAAAGTTTTCTTGAAAGAATTAATGGCCAGTAAAACGGATGTCCTTAAATAAGATTTTGCGGCATATTTTCTGCCATTTTAAAAACAGAAATGCATAGATATTACATAAAATCCTTAGGAAAACATTAGCAGTATCTCTTGACTTGCTTAAAGGCTATTTTGCGTTTACACTGGAATCCTGAAGAAACAAAAAGTGACTAGTTTATTTTGAAACATCCTTTGTTGTTTTGCTGCTTTCGGAAAATTAGTAACGCCGTGCGTTCTGACCAGAGAACTTTCCTTCAAGGAACTTAAAATATGTGTCCTTAAAGGAAGATTAAAAAGACGCAAGTACAATCAAGGGCATTCACATGAGATCGCTTACTTGTGGCGATTACAGAGCCAGGACTACGTCCGGCAAGAAACTCCTCGCTTCTTATGAGTTTGCAAGTTCAGGGGCAATTAAGCCATTAACATAATTACGCACAGATCGTCAAGAATAACGACTAGTCTGTCTCTGTGACACAAAATAACTTTCGGTGTTTGGTTACAAAACTACTCAGAAATTCTCTTGATACCAAACGGAATTCAAGTTCACTCGGTCATTTTTGCGCTGCGTCCTAAAAGCTGTCTTTACAGTGCGCCGCGGGTATTTTGGCACGTGTCTGAAGAATGTTATTTTAACGCCTTCTAAGACTGATCTCTCCAGAATCTGGCCTCTTCTTTTGTGAAAGCATCATTAGAAACGGAAAGGGAAAAAATTCCAATCTGGTGACAGTCCATAAAACTCTTAATTTTTTTTACGCAATTGTTCACTTGTCTAACAAAGTAAACACTTCACAGGCGCGAGAAATGGTTGTCCAAAATAATACGGTTGTTGTCAAAGTACTCAAGACTTTCCCGTTTAAAAATGAAAGTTTAAAAATCTCCTGCAATGTAATTTTCGTTTGTAGACGTCGGCCATTCTTCGGCAGTACAGCCTACCACGATTTCCTGATATCTGCTCGGCAGTCACGATTCATGTATAAAAATAACATGTCAATATCGCTCGATTTTTCTACGGCTAAGAATAGAACTGAGAACTTGTGCATTTAAATTTGCTCCTACGCTAGGAACGTTCAAAAAAATCTCACCAAGTCTTAATTCTTTGAACTAAGCACTGATAAGTGAAATTTTCTTGAGTGTGTTTTCTTGATCAAAGCGGCAAGCAATGAAACACGAATAAGGTATCTGTTCTTAATCAGTACTAGTTAAAATGAGCTCTTACACAGTGTGTTCATTCATTCGCGAAATTGAAATTCACTAACCTTATACTAGGTCTTGGTGGTTTTTGAGGAGGCTTTGTCGTCTCTACTTTCTTCACAGTCTCCATAAAGTGTTAAAACAGGCTTCTCACGCAATCGAAATGTTTTAAGTATCCCAACAAACCGGCAGGGGTCGAACAGAAAAAAATTATCTACGAGGCACTTTCATAACGGGCTTTACATGGGCACAGCTTGTGTATTTAGTCACTGAAGCGGCTAATGAATGAAAATCGAAGTTTTAATGCCCTCCGGCAGCTCGCAACTTGACACATATCCACAATGACAAGTCGCTATTGCCAGCCCGCACTGACATATTACATTCTAGCAACCAGTGTGGGTATTTCACTTTCATGATACTTTAGCGTAGAGATCGCGAAATGATAAAGTGGATCAATAGATATGAAAGGCGCTTTAAGGGATCAATAATTTTAAACAAACCCTTAACATGCGAAAAATTGAAGAGACAATCAAAGCGAAGAAGTATTATACGAAAGCGAATAATTTACTGCTCTAGAGTTATTTTCTGCGGGTGGGAACGACACGGCGCGTAATAAATTCAAAGTGTTTTATTGTACTTAATTAAGTGACACACAGAATAATTTTAGTCTAAACAACGGGATTAAAATTTCGATTTCAATAATTCTCAGTTCGTGCGCGCATTTTGCTCGCTGACAGCCCGACTGAGAGTATGCGTAAGATGGACTCAAAAAATAAACAAATTTAAGATGCTTGAGTTTGCGCCACTTACCGCCACACGTGCAAACTGAAACCAGAACATTTCTCTCCACATTTAAGACAGGGCTTTCCTTCGTCGAGATTCTGTAGTAAAATTCCCTGAGAACAAAAGGAAAGATTCGACTCAGCTTGACCAGCCAGCCTCCACTACGACCCGTCGTCGCCGTCTGAGAGGCGTTATTTAAATAATTATGGGGAAAAAAAATGATTTGATAGTGTCTCTCTCACTTTCTTCGATGCAGATGAGCGCTCCGAACCCATTTTAATCTCGTCGGTACTCAGGAAGCGGTGAAAATTGTCCATATTCTCAGCAGTACGCGTTCTAGAGCGTCCAGCGTTCATTGTGGCATGCACTGGAGAGGTTAAGCGAAGCGCGATGCATTGACGAAATTAAATCCCGCTTTGATATTTATCCAACAAGGTTTTCATATTTCAGTCCCTCAGGGCGCGCCGGATGTCATTTTTAGACGCGCGGGCGGCGGACGGACACGCGAGGAAATGCGCGCAAGTTGTGTGTCACTACGTGCGTAGAAAAAAGAGGACAATTGTGCGCCTTCCGGAAGTGTTTAAAAGTTATTACGAGTTAACAGAGAGAAAACCAACAGTGAGGGTGTTAATTCATTGCACAGGGTACGAGATTTTCTTCGAGTATGACAACTGTTCAGGATGTACACACAAAAAAAATAACGTACAGCCAATGCAAAAAAAAAAAAATAAGGATTCTCTGAAACATGCTGAAAAGTTTATTACACGAAGGCTCGGGTGCTTTTAATTAAAGAGAAAAAAATGCCTGGTATTGTTCATGTAAATCCGGAAACAGGCTTTTCACGATAATCCACCTTGGGACACTTTCTGTCTGAATTCCTTAGCGCTTTCTTAAACTTTCTAAACTGCATCCGCTACATTAAATGTAGATATGGAAACAATATCTATAATTTAAAGCTAATCTTATTTTAAGAAATCCTCTGTGTTTTTGTTTGCGAGTTAAGATAAGATTTGAATCAAAAATATCAATGCTATCTTGAATGCTCACTTTGTCACTGTCAAAGTTCAAGAACAGATTGTCAATCAAGCTTGAATTTCCGCTCAGACAAAATATTTTTACCGATGATTCACGCAGAAGATCAAAGTTTTACAAATTTCTTGATATCCTGCAAACTCTGATGACGAACAAAATGGGAAAGAAAGAGTTTTGATATGTAAATCTCCCGGAAAATTCAAGTTTATTAACTCACGATAAATACTTTCGCAAATAATCTCCTGTAATCATCCACATTCCTAACAATCTGTTTTCTGCTTTCTTTCTTTGTTTTTCTCTCCCACCAAGAATTTTTTTCTGACGCCGAATTCTATTTGTGATACAAGTAAGGATATTAGAAAACGGCGTATGATGTCGTCTGGCGACAGAAAGTTCAGAGACGTCACAGTTCCAGAAGAGGTGTAACGTTCATTCGTCACGGGCAACTTGGAGCAAAGGAAGTGTATGGTTCCTGCTGAGAATTTGCACCAACCTGTGTAACTGCATGGCTAATGTGTAACACTATTGCGCGACGAAGCTACAAGAAGAATTCCGAACAAAACGTTTTTGTGGCTCTGCTACTTTTATCGTTTTCACCGCGCATTGAACTAATTACGAAGGTAAACTAGCCCCAGACTTCTAATTCCGTATCGTTTTCTGTACCTCTTAGCTACGGAGATTCCATAATGGAGTATGCTTACGTTTCCTACATACCTCTCCGTTTCAACAATATCGGAAGCCTCTTGTGTGGTTGATAAGGAAGGAATAAAGGTTGTCGATTAACTAAATATTGTAGAAACAACTCGGTATAAATTAATTTTAATTCTACAGGTCTGCCGGTTGAATTTTTAAGTCAATTTGTTTGATTTATAGAATGCAGTACCACTTTATTTTCATTTGGCAGGTCTCGATGATCAACGAGCTTCGGTGTTTCGTGTCTTAAACTGATAGAAATAAAAAAACAATCACAGCAAAACGAACGAACATAGGAAAAAAACATAAAGGCACTACCGTCAAGTAAGAGGCATTTAAGCCTACCTATATAAAAGTACAAGCGACTCCATCCGGGGGAGGGGCCGTGGCGTCATGTTAAGTCTTCCCTATCAGGCAAGTCTTGTCAAGAAGATTACTCTTTGGCTTTACCGTAAATTCTGATCACTTAACCACGTCACTAATGAAAGATCACGCGGCACGCGGAGCACGCGAGGGAAAATGTCGCGCTCGCTAGGAAGCCAAGAAACCTCAAGCTATGGTATCAATTGCACAGCCTATTAATAGCCACTTTCTCCCATATTAGTACCAATACTCCTCTTATCAGCTTTTGCAGATGATATTGAACGGCTAGGTGGAAAACGAGGAGTGCGGAGTCTGGAAAACGAGGAGCGTGGAAAATGTGGAGTGTAGAAAATGCGGAGCAAGGATAACCTATTATTCCATAATATTCTTTGATTGTGTTATGTCCGTAATTACAGGTACGCGAATAATTACTACTGCTTTTAGTCCCTTCGGCCTCGGCCATCAAACATCCATCGAGGGCGAAAAAGAAGCCTTTGAACATTTCTTGCCTGTGTTTCCACAATCCTCATTTTCCGCACTCCGCACTCCGCACTCCGCACTCCGCACTCCGCACTCCTCGTTTTCCACCTAACCGAACAAAACCAAAATAAGAAACTTAAAATAGCAAGGTCAGGATAACGATGAGTGATAATGATGACAAATACAGGGATAAAAAAGAGGAAGGAAAAAGTATGAACACAACTGATCAGATGTCGACGCAATAACACTACTATGCACTGCATTGAACCGAATGTAACTGTGTCATTCTTCACTCAGAAAAGGATTTCAACATACATACATTGCCTGACTACAAGTACAGAGATTTACGCTATTATATTTTTTTAAGCCCTGGTTAATATGGAAATATTTAGCCATGTACTGATACATTCAAAATACTTTCGGGCTGTAAAAATTGATGGAATTTAGCGAGCCGATTATCGCCGAAAGATTTATCGTATCTTTAATTAGCCATCTGAAGAAAAATGGTCACATATGAGACAGGAACATTCCAGAAAAGATTAAGTAAATCTCCCTACCGCATTAAAAAGTTATTTGCAGTTAAACTATCATATTAATCCGGGTAAGCATCATATTTTGCTGGGTTTTTTCCTAAATGTCTTAAAAGACACAAAAACATGTCCGACTTCCTTTCCAACAAATTACTTGTCCCTGCTTTGATCAAATCTCCTGCGCAATGTATCTGTTCTTAGAATAGAGATCCTGGGAATAACTTGGGGAAAGTGTTTAAATATTCGCTGACTGGAGACCCCATGCCCTGCAAATTAATTCCTTTCGTGAAGAAAAATTAGAATAACATCAATGCTAACAAATCAATTTCCTCATATCAAACTCATGGGGTACAAATAGTCTTAACATGAACATAGTGACCACGCCCACTTCAACGCCTCACTCAAATCGAGTGTAATTTTCGAATGTTTTACCATCGTGCGGATTCTCTACGGAAAAAGCACTCAATGTACCTCTGAAATATTAAACTATAATATTGTGGCTTTCTATTTCGCTAATTTTCTAACTTGAAGGTAAAGTTTTTCCCTCGTCATTTTTACTTTTTCTCCGAGCGGTGGCGTGAAATTAACAAGGCGTTTTTGATCAAAACACGACCGAGCGAAGGGTCTCGGGCGATATCTCTTTCACGCAGGCGTAAATTAAAAACGTACCGCCAGAATCTAAAAGAGGAACAAATTTCCTTTGTTTGATATTTAAAGTGTCGAACAAAAAGCAGATTTACCCCCGTCAAATGGCGTTTCAAAACAGCTGTATCGTCCTCCTTTTGATTTTTTCCTGTTTTGTCAGGCGTGAAAGCAGTAGGAGAGGGATCGGGAATCTCAGAAAGCGCTTCGGGAATTAGATGGGCAGACCACCAAAATGAAAAGAAAAAAAATACGTGTATGAATATAATATATCCTACAAAAACGTCAAATAGGAAATAAATAGCAATCATCAAAGCTGAGATACAGTGCATGAATGAAGAATTCAAAATTCAGTCATATCTTAATTTTTGGTTCTATTTCAGTTTTGATGATTGTTATTTATTTCTTATTGGTATAATTGCTTTCTTAAAACGAATTCAAACAAAAAAAATTGTCTTGGGATGAATTGAAAAACCGATATCATGTCTGACGGAGCAAAAAAAGAAAAAAAAAGAAAAACCAAGTTAAAGGTAAATTATAAACTATACTTTATGTACGTGTCGGCTTATAATATACATCTGCCACAGGGGACGAAACATTCATCCTTTTTCTCTTCTTTCTCCCAGACCTAAAGGGTTTGTCTTTCGAGCTAAAATACGGGACAAATATATCTTATAATTCACTTTCTCGTTTGATGGGTAATTTTTTTCCCTCCAGTCGAGTGGATCCGTTTCCCATTTTCATTTATTTTACATGCTGAACTATACATATGGCCGGTTGGGAGGTCAATAGCCTCGGCCAGCATTTTAAAAACCTTGGTCACAGTTTTTCAACATATGGACCGACCCTTAGCCGGTAAATAAAAGGTTTTTTTTTTAAACTTAACGAAATTCTTTCCGAAAGAACCCGAATGATTTAGGGCTGTAAATACGGCAAGATCTTCCATAAACTGAACAATTTTTGAGCGAGTAAATGGTAGTTAAAATAGAGGTGACGCAAATTAAAGAGAGATGCTTCACTGAAGCATTTTCATTTGTGTAATGATAAAGGTGATCTATTTCATAGGTACTGAGATTTACCCACAAAAATCGTAGTGAATAAAATTCGTACTGATTCTAAATGTAGCCGATCAGGAGTACGAACGACAAAATTTCACCGTGAAAAATTATCGTTCGTCCAATCAGCAACGCGAACGACGAAATTTCACTAATGATGAAAGAACGTACTGAAGAGAACGTCATGCGAGAGCCGTTGCGCAAAACCCGCGCGCTTTGAAAAATGGCCGAGGGAAGGTTCGCTTCTGTTTACTCAGTTGAAGAATTCATTTTAGAACACGAAAACAAAAATACCGCTCAAAAAACTGAAAGAGATGTAAGATTGCTTGAAAGATTTCTGAAAACGAAGGACGAAGACAGGAAAATTGAAGATATTCCAGCGGCTGAGTTGAATGAATTCATTAGCGAATTTATTACCTCCTTACGCACTAAAGATGGCAACGAGTACGAGCCGACTTCGCTTCGAAGTTTAATGGCCAGCTTCGAACGACATTTGAAGAAAAAGGGCTATTCTGCCAGCATAATCAATCATAAAGGTAAGCTTAAGTGTTATGAACTTTATGCACTTTTATTAACTTGTTGAGAAATTTTTAAACTACTTTTTACGCTTTTCATCGCCCCATTTGTGCTATTTGTCTACCAAAGACAACACGAAAAAACCTCAGCACCTATGAAATAAACACATTACAGCATGGAAAATGCTTTGTACGATTTTCATTCACTCGTTGATACGTATCAGAAAACTCACTCGTTCGCCGCGCTCACTCGTTCGTTTTCTAATACTACACAACTCGTGAATAAAAATCGTACGCGCGCATTTTCCATGAAGTAATCTCTATTTACAAGGCTTCTAAACAAACTTTGAAACATTTTATACGTATCTGTCGATCACAATCTGACACCTGTCAATTATATAGCGCGTAAGAAAAGAAAAAAGAGCGCATGTTCCCTTTTGAAAAACAACGAAACTAGTTTGGTTAGGACTGTTACCACAATGTTTTCTTCAAAAACAGTCCATGATATTACGGAAAGTATTATTCACTCTCATCGACGATTAATTCATGTACAGAGATTTACCTCTGTTCGTTAAGTAAACAGCGAGGAAAGAAATTGTTAGTACATTCAAATTTTTTATTTTGAATTTGTGACAGTTTACTTGTTTGTTTGCTGCAATGACGTGTGTAAATCTGGTCTTCCCTCCACAAAAACTAAATTCGAACGATACACTCCAATGAGACACAAGGGGATTTACTGCGGCCTTTTCTTGTTGAATTCCGTCAGTTTCTGTTGTGCAATTTACGGTACAAATGTCTAAATTGAACGGACTTAGAAAGACTCACCGAGAGCGTATATTTGTTGTAGAACTGGAATTAAAACTTCGCTCGCCCTTTTACTACGAACAAATTGTTTGAGAAAATTCAGATATCAAATGAATGAAAGTTCCATCGATTAGTTCAACTGTAACCAAATACCTCACGTTTTAACTTTCTATGTACTTTTTGTGAACGATTATAATTAATTGCAGGCGATTTTTAGGCCGCTTGTCAATTAACGTAATTAATGACATTATCGCTTACAATACAAAGAAGTCATTCTGAAACCAATATTTTTCTGTCAACCAAAGTGATTAGAGAGAGAGAAAAGAGAGGATTCATAAGTTATTTATCGGCTTGAGGTAGTGACCGACGTCTTTGCCAAAAATTACTGCTTAGCCGGTAAAACGAGATATATTTATGAAAGTGGCAACGAATGTAGAGATTTACTCGACGACTCACGAAAGCGATACCGTTGCCCT
The DNA here is from genome assembly GCF_964200805.1 of Pocillopora damicornis. Lineage (NCBI taxonomy): Eukaryota > Metazoa > Cnidaria > Anthozoa > Scleractinia > Pocilloporidae > Pocillopora > Pocillopora damicornis. The sequence goes on from NC_142677.1 coordinate 23,729,393, forward strand.
TAGGCAGAGATAAGAAAATACTGACTGGGTAAAAAACCAATCAGATTGTGGAATTCGTTACCGTGCCCTCTGAAAAAAAAATATTTAGTATTATCGTGGGCATCACTAAAATCTGACATGGAAAACGAAGAACGGGAACGGTAACAACCGCCTATTGTTTTCAAACTGTGACATCATTATCACTAGGGAATTCGCTCCATTTCCTGTTTCCGTTTGTGAATGTTAACAAATTACCAACAATGCAATAGCGTTGAGTATCTCTAAGATAATCACATGGAGTATCACCCTCTAAACGGAGGCCTTCTGAACTAATGCACAGGGTTATCCTTAAGACTTAATAAATCCATCAGGTGTGTTCTGTTATCAAAGTCTTTAGTTTCCTAGAGAAATTAAGAGCGAGGTCTTTTCTAAATTACCGTAGAGGTCTTACCAACAACGTATTGGACATTTTCCGTATTTAGATAAGATGTTCAGCTGAGTCATAGTAATGCTGGGAGATCATGGAATTCTCAGCACCTTTCCTTGCCACTTACTGGCCATACATTGCCTCAATTTTGGTTGGCATCATCCTTTCTCACTTTGTTAAAAGAAGTTTCCAGCCACAGAGCCCTAGCTACACAGTGGATGTAGATCCCTTGGAAGACAACGAACACGACATCATACCTCCTGCCAATCCACTTAACAATCAACTAATTGGTGAAGGCAATGCCCCTCACATAGCATATCCCTGGTTTGACAATCGTTTGGAGGAGGCTCAAATGAAAAAAATATCAGCTGAGTTCCACGAGAAGATGAACCATCGACGATCAGTCCGAAAAATTAGCGATGAGGACATACCAATTGAAGTTGTTGAAAATCTCATCAGAACTGCAGGTATTAAAATGAAGGCATGAAAGCTCAACTGTAGCAATAATGTTCGCTTAAGAAAACTCTGGTGGCCTTTCAAAGGCGAAGCAAAGTGTTCTCTCTACTGAACTTTTGGCAAAGCAAGGACTTCTTGGTGGAGTTGTATCCTGCTAGTGGTTGTGGGCTAACAGTATGTCCACAGGCGGCCCAAGCTCACGTCTCGAGAAAAAGCCAACGATGAATTCATGAACGCGTCACGCGTTGTGTGACTCGGTGTTAAGTTACGGGAGGAACCGTTGAAAATTTGAACACGTTATAAGGCATAGTATGGGGAACGACATATGGTCGATTTACAACGATAAATATTTCGAAATCTGAATATTTTACACGTAAAATCAATAAAAACTTACTCATGCCCTGTGTATCTGTCGTAGTTCCTAGCGATTTCTGCTGTTTTAAGCTTGCTTTACCATCACTGTTATCCATGTCAAAAGACGAAGTCAAGGCTGCACACTCCGATTTCGACCTTGGTCCACGCGGAGGTGGTTTGCGCCCCGAAAATCCTCCCGATCGGCATTTTTCTCAGCCACACTTTACGATCTAAGATCGCTGCACCCTGGGACATGTCTCAATACTAAAACTTCACGCGCATTTCGCTGGAAACGAGTGTTTTCTACCTGAATTTCCAAGTTCGCTTCTTTCTGGTTATGCTTTGAACACGAAGACTGGACACGGCCGCGAAAGAGACTTGGGTACGAGGTCAATTTTCTCTCTACCGCGAGTGGTACGGTCGATTAATGTACAATACTTACCCCATCTCCACAGAGGCAACTCGCCTTAACCTATTGTCCTAATCAACCAATCAGACAGCGAGTCGAAAGTAAACCAGATAAACAACGTACAAAATTTGAATATTCTGTGGGGTTTTCTGTGAGCATCTAAGCTTCGATTATTTTCGCGAAAATGCTATCGAAGAGGAAGAGATGCGGTGAAATTAACGGCGAAGCGAATCAGAAAGTTAAGAGTGGCAAAGTTTCAAGATGAAAATCCTAATATTTCATTTTAGGAACTTTACTGATAAAATCACGGGTGAAAAGTTTATATTAATAGAGAACAAATTTCCTAGTGCGAACCTAGGATAAATATTTAGGTATCATAACTTTTCGCAAGTTTGACGTCGGAATCCGATACGAATATTATTTTTTCCTACACGTAGATTTCTTGTGAAATTCATGGAGAGGTGAAATATTTCGCCACCTGAAATTGACTGTAATTAAAGCGAACGTTGTATGTGAAGTCTTACATGCCGCAATGTAAATACCATTGTCCACATGATGTCCTAACGTCGATTGCATCTACCCTTCCATGCATGGCCTATCAAACTACAATGTTTTGCCAATTGATGTCCCTAAACGTATGGAAAAATGGAAAAACCCTCAAGATTGGACCGAATTACCCATGATCTACCCCCCAAATTTACGTTGGAGTAAATGTCTATTTAGTCACCGGAAATCCATTGTAAAGGACAATAAAATTTCGATTAGCTAAGCCTATTGTGAGCACGCAGATTGTCAAATGAAGTTCATTGTGTTAGTGTTCATAATTTTCCTTCATATGAAAACTCGTTCTTTGTAATATCCAATAGAGTAGTTTGGTGGTTAAGGCGAGGTGTCTCTGTGGGGATGCGGTAAGTATTGTACATTAAGCGACCGTGCCACTCACGGTAGAGAGAAAATTGACCTCGTACCCAAGTCTCTTTCGCGGCCGTGTCCAGTCTTCGTGTTCAAAGCATAACCAGAAAGAAGCGAACTTGGAAATTCAGGTAGAAAACGCTCGTTTCCAGCGAAATGCGCGTGAAGTTTTAGTATTGAGACATGTCCCAGGGTGCAGTGATCTTAGATCGTAAAGTGTGGCTGAGAAAAATGCCGATCGGGAGGATTTTCGGGGCGCAAATCACCTCCGCGTGGACCAAAGTCAAAATCGGAGTGTGCAGCCTTGACTTCGTCTTTTGACATGGATAACAGTGATGGTAAAGCAAGCTTAAAACGGCAGAAATCGCTAGAAACTTCGACGGATACACAGGGCACGAGTAAGTTTTTATTGATTTTACGTGTAAAATATTCAGATTTCGAAATATTTATCGTTATAAATCGACCATATTTCGTTCCCCATACTATGCCTTATAACGTGTTCAAATTTTCAACGGTTCCTCCCGTAACTTAACACCGAGTCACACAACGCGTGACGCGTTCATGAATTCATCGTTGGCTTTTTCTCGAGACGTGAGCTTGGGCCGCCTATGGTATGTCATGCTAATAATAGTAGGTCACATCGCCCCCAAAACCAAGTCACCCAAAATCAAGTGTAGGCATTTCCCCCATCCCTTTCAAGACTGATCATGTCACCCTACCATAGAACAACTGAAGTATCCCATCCTTATTTCTTAACCCTTTAAACCCAAAGAGTCACCAGCATCTCATTTCTCCTTTCAATAATGCTGCTAAATCATTCACTAAAAGATCATCAGAATAAAGGAAATGCTTTCCAAGTTAAGAAGCTTTGATCTTCAAATGAATTCTATTTGTCAGTACTAAAAGAAACATACAGAGTAAGTATAGAGAATATGGGCACTGATGTTAGTGTGTGAAGGGTTGATCTTAGTCAACTTTATTTAACCATGGTTAATCTCTCAGGAATTACAAGTTATGAATATAAATATACATACGAGCACTAAGTCTACCTTATACAACATTGTACTTCTGCCTTTGCCAAAGAATAAAAAAGAATGAAAAAAAAAAACCTGATTTTTGAGGATGCTGTGCTGCAGATGTGATAAACACATTTTAATATGAATTTATCAGATACTCAAAAGTCATTGAAAATAAACAATTCAGCCACTCCGGAAGTTATTGCATGGTGTTGAATCAAAAACTATTTCCTCTAAATCAAACTTTTGTTATGGTGAAAAAAAATCCAACAGGTTAAGTTTTATTGTTATGATCATTGTTGAGCATTCTTTACCTATCGTAATAAGTTTCTGTCTTTAACTCTGAATCGACGTCACAGAGACCCCCAGTTTTTGGAATTTTTTACAGATAACATATTTATTGTAAATGAGAAAGAACTTCTCTTCAATCTTAAGAGATATTATCAAATCAAACCTAGTTGCCATGATGACTTGGAATAAGGAGGGCCAGAAAAGACTTTTCACCTGCAAAGTCCTGAACCTTTTTAAAACAATTTATTATTTAATCAAGACTCATAATTATTTGCTTCCAAAGAAAGACTCTTCCCCACTTTTGCGTAAAGGCTGACTCATCCATCCAAGGTGAAAACTGTTCAGCCTTAATTCACTCTGTGTCACAAATCTGTGTTTTCAGGAACCTCTCCTAGTGGAGCCCATACAGAGCCTTGGACCTTTGTAGTAGTGAAAGACAAATCTTTAAAGGCCACAATTCAAGAAATTGTGGAAGAAGAGGAAAAACTAAATTATGCCAAGAGAATGGGGGAAAAGTAGGTGAAGGATCTGGAGTTTGCAAAGACAACTTGGTCTAAGCCGTACCTGAACAGTGCGCCATATCTCATTCTTATTTTCAAACAGGTGTATGGATTTAATGAGGATGGAAGCTAGAAGACACATTACTACAATGAAATGAGTGTGTGCATCTCTGTTGGCCTTCTTCTTGCAGCCATCCAAGTAAGATGAGGGACTTATTCAGGGGGAGGGACTTAACAGGGACTTATTCCAAGGAGGCTTTTCCTTAGGTATTGGCAACCTGTGCAGCATGATTGACAGTATCATTGTTGGGTCTGTGAAATTGAGTATAAGCCTGTAAGAGGTGTCTGATTGAGGCTGAAAAAAAAATAACCATATTTTTAATCTGAAATAGCACAAGGGTTGCATACAGTAATTTTGCCATAGACCCTTACTGACAACTTCTGAGAGTACCTTTCCTCCACCCTCCACCCCCCCACCCCCACCCCCCCCCCCTCCAACCCCTCCTTACCCAACCTAGGGTCATGGATCTGTTTGCTTTGTGGAGGAAAGGATACAATTTTAAACTTATGGCAGTTGTAATCAATTCATTTTGACCTTCTCATTGATTAAGCAAGTCCCCCTTACAACCAACTTTATCATTATCAGAATGCAGGTTTAGTCACAGTGACTTCCACACCCATGAATGCGGGACCAAGATTGCAAGATTTGCTTGGAAGGAAAGTAAATGAAAAGCTGTTATTGCTGCTTCCAATTGGTTACCCAGCTAGCGATGCAACAGTTCCAGACATAAAAAGGAAACCACTTCAAGATATTATGGTTTTGAAGTAGAAAGATGGTGATGTGCAATTATCGCATTTGTAGTTACTGCCAATGGTTCTCCCCTCCCCTTGAGGAAGAGTCTTACAAAAATACAACTCTCAAGACAGCTTTTTTTGTTTTTATTGATGTATATTTAGAAAATGCTCTAATCGTGTAGAGTTTTTGAAATTGTTCTAAATGGCCATCTGTAATTCATTAAACACTTCCCACTTAAAACACATTGTATCTTTTAAAGGCAAATCAGAACAAAAGGTACTCTACATGCAAAGCAAGGTTCTTGCCATTTAACCCTATCTCTACCAAGATATAACTGTAAGTTCTCTCCACTGTCTTTTATACATTCCTTTTATTTTCTCTCAGAGAATATACTGTTTAGTCAAACAGAATCTCTGTGCTAATTTTCTTTTGGATTTCTACTTTTCCTATCATTCACTTTTTATTCTGAAAAAGTATGGTTGTAAGAAGAAGTTGCTTTGTGGTCAGTGGTGGGAGTGAAATGGTTAAATTGTTGATGAAGTAGTATAGTTAAATGGCAATCCTTGGCAAGACTCTTATACCTTTATCCTTTTTAGTCAATTGGTGATAGGAAACATGAATTGTTGAAAAAGAATAAATTGATTATAGCCTACAACTGTTGCCACAAATTGTGGGCTGAATGGTTTTTGAAAGCAATATCTTGTGGAATTCATAAAAATGTTAATGTTATGTAGTATTTAGTTTTTGTGACCTGTCATTAGCAAGTGTGGGCATCCTTAAACTATCCACTGACACATCACATGTAAATTGAAAAGTGGTGCTATATTAAAGTTTCTCAAATAAGTATTATGTAAATGTCTGTTAGTCTTTATCCGTATGGATGTAGCACAGATGTATTGCTGGAGTGATTCCTCCTTTAAAAAAATCTACCTCTGATAGTTGTTTGAATTTTTTTTATTTACTGAAAATAGTTACAATAAAGAAATATCAGAGGGATTTCCTAAATATATTTTTCATAAAAAGTTTACTTCAACGCATACATCATATAGTTTTGTCACCAAAATAGACATTCACATCTTGTGGAGAAAATTTGATCTACTTTTACAGTAAATTATTTTCTAAGTAACTTTTTCCATATTAGGATTTATTACCACATGGGTGAATACCCTGATTTGCTGCCACAAAAGTGAGTAACAAGGCTGCCAAGCGCTATTCACCTCCCCCTCCACAAACAGTAGAAGCACGAGAAATGGACCAAGGAAACGGACAGGAAGACATTTCTACGTTTTTTTTATTCAAATATCTTTTTGTTTTCTCCTTTAGTGAACGTCTGGATTATTACCGTAAAGGTCTGGTACCATTTCAATAACTTTGTTTCCTTTTATATTTATATTTTTTTATCCGACCTATCTTCCCCTTTGCCTTTTGCACTTCTTTCCTACATTCTTTCATTTAGTTTCTTTGGTCTTTCAGTTCTTTTTCACAAAAAAGAGGTTGGTATTTCTAAAGTTCCTGCTACTTTCCATCCTAACAGATATCGACACTGGTGCTGTAGATGGTAGACAAATCAGGAAACGATCAAAGAGACCATTATTATTTGCCACTAGCTTTAGCATTACGTACCTCAGGAAAGGATATGGTTGCGTAAAACAAAAAAGAGCCAAAGCCGTGGAGGGAACCCCAACCCTTTTGTTTGTATTTCCTTTCGTTTCATACCAGTGAGAACCGTCGTAACACTGTAATAATCGTTTCATCGCCGGAGCCGAGGCGCTCGTCTTGAATTCGACTACCTCCTTGAACCATTCTTTTTTTTTTTTTTTTTTTTTTAAATTACAAACACAATGCTTACAATACAATATGAAACACCACTTACACTAATTACAATGCTTATTTACATTACTCTACTTACAGTCACTAATACTTACACTACTTACAGTCACTAATAATTACACTACTTACAGTATCCAGCCCTATTAACAACACAGTCTACTAATTATGCCATTACATACAAAAAGTACTATTTTCTTTTAACATTGCACAGTGACACATACCGGCGATGGCGATGGCGACGCCCAGTTAATTCTCTAACAAAAATAAACTACAATAAACTAATAAACAAGGAAGAATATGAGATCTAAGTTTATGCATTGGTCCTCCATTCTTTTCCTTAAAAAAAAGGGCAAACACAAAATTATATGAGAAATTCCCATCTAATTTGAAAATCGCGAAGCTTTCTGTTTCTTATAGCAATTATTTTTTCAACTTGTTTTTTAACTTCAACCTTGTGCAAAAACAATCTAAATATTGGAGAGGTGTTATTTTTTCTACATTCCCAAATAGTCAATTTCCCTAAAATTATCAAATAATTTAACAGATCGTTCCTCTGAAGTAAGCCAACCGTAATATCTTTTAAAGACAAAATTAAATATTCGCCACTAAGATCAAACCACCAGACTGTAAATACGTTCCAAAAAGCTTGCACAAAGGAGCAGTTAAAGAAGAGGTGGTACAAATCTTCCGTATAGGTTCCACAAAAAGAACACTTGTTCGAATCACTTAACCCTATTTTGAACAATTTATCGTTTGTAAACAAAATGAAATTCAATACTCTGTATTGAAACGACCAAACATACGTTTCGCTCGCAACAAGATAAGGAATAGAGAAAACTTCCTGCGCATTTGAAAGCTCAAAATCCGCTGTCAACTTTTTAAAGCCATTCGGGATTCTCGCTTTACTTGTTATCATCGTAGAATAAAACTGTTTACACTTTGCAGTATATGCATTAAAAGATTTAGACTTATAATCAAAATTCATAGGATCGAGATTACCCGCTGTGGGGATAGGGCAGGAGCTTTTTGATTTCGTATTAATAATAGAAGATCTCAAGGCTATCCAAGTCAGGAAATTAGTGTTAAGCCCTTTTTGCTTAAAGAATTCATAAGAACGCACATTGTCAACATCGAACTGTAAATCATTCAAATAAGTTATGCCCTTGTCAAAGTATGTTTTATAAAAAACAGGTTTATTATTAATTCGTATATCCTTATTATTCCAAATTACATTTTGAGAATAATTCACATCAGAAAAGGAGCATCTAAAATCCGCCCACCATCTTAGAAGCTGTAAGTAAAACTTACTAAGACTTAAGTCAAGATCATTTACATCATAGTTACATCTAAAAAGAAAACATCCTCCGTATTTTTTTAAGTTGTATTTGAGGTAAGAAATCCAGGGCCCTTCCTTCTCATCTATGAGACGCGGAATCCAGGACAATCTTAATGCTTTAATATGTAGCTCAAAGTCTGTGAGATTCAGTCCACCATTCTCTAAAGTATTTATCACAGAAAGCCTTGTAACTTTATCAGGGCCTTTCCACAAAAATTTGTAGATCATTTTCTCCATCTGTTTAATAATTTCGGGTGGGGTTTCTATTATTGAGGAAACATATAATAATTTTGGGATTAGGAAAGATTTAATTATTGTTACTTTGCCAAATAGGGAGAGACCTCTGAGTTTCCATAAATTAATCATTTTTTGAACTTCATTTAATCTATCCTGGAAATTTTGTTTTATAACTTGTTCTTGATCACAGGAGAAGTGAATACCTAGGGTCTTAACACCTGTACACCACTCAAGGCCCAGAGGTGTTTCTAAAGAATTTTTGTTTTTTCCAACCCACATAGCTTTGGTTTTAGAAAGGTTCATTTTTAAGCCAGAACATTTTTCGAAGTCATTAAGGATTTGTATTACTTTTTCGACTGATGAAATATTTGCTAGAGTAGCTGTCATGTCGTCGGCGTACAACAGAGACCTAGTTTCATCTTCCCCGATTTTTATGCCTTCAATATTCTCATTTGTTCTTATAGATATCGCTATAATTTCAATGGCAATTAAAAATAAATAAGGCGACAGAGGGTCTCCCTGCCTAACACCCCTTTCTAGTTGAAAAGGAGAAGAGAAAAAACCATTATTAAGAACACAACCTGAGAGGTTATTGTAAAACGTTTGAATTCACTTTATGAAGGAGGGTCCGAAATTAAAACACTCTAATGCTTTATAAAGAAATTCATGTTCTATGGAGTCAAAAGCTTTTTCAAAATCAATAAACAGTAAAACACCTGGTAACTGTAGTGATTCAGTATGAGCGATAATGTCTAAGATTGAACGAGCTGTTTCCCCAATAAACCTACCCTTCATAAAACCGGATTGATTTGCATGGATTACAGAGGGAAGAACATTTTTTATTCTATTTGCGATGACCTTAGTTGCGATTTTTGAGTCGACATTAATCAACGAGATTGGTCTCCAATTTTCCAAAAACATCCTGTCCCTTCCTTTTTTGTCGATCAAGGTGATGATCGCCTGCTTTTGAGAATTTGACATTTGCCCTAGCTCAAAACAATGATTAAAAACTTCAGTCATTAATTCACCAACAGAATTCCAGAAAATTTTATAAAATTCAAAAGGAATTCCATCATTTCCAGGCGTCTTCCCCGTGTCAAATGTATCAAGTGCTTTAACACATTCCTCTATGGTTATTTGACCCTCGCAGCTTAATCTTTCCTCTTGCGATAGTCGTGGAATATTCGAATTTCCAAGAAAGTGATGTAATGAGTCAGATTGGTCTACCTTCAATTTGCTACTATATAAGTTTTTGTAATACTCCGTAGCGGAATCCAATATTTTTTGATAGTTTTTAGTAATGACTCCACTTAAACAGAGCTTTCTTATGTGTTTCCTGGTGTAATTTCTCTTTTCTAAACTCAAAAAATATTTAGTACTCTTTTCTCCGTATTCATGCCACCTCGCCCTGGCACGCACAATTAATCCATTAGCCTTTTCCTCATAAAAATTTTCCAAGTCCGCTTTGCATTCATCAAGAATTTTTTCGACCTCCTCACAGGGGGCCTGCTGAAACTGTGCTTGAGCAATTTGCAATTTTCTTTGCAGCATTTCTTGAACCATTCTTGATATTCATCGATGGCACACAACGCTACGCGATTTTTACTTCGCAAAAAGAACTTAAATAAACCTTCCTAGCTGGCATCACCAAGAAGCAATTCACCACCGACTTTTTCTTCTCCCTTGAACGCTTTAAAGTACCACCAATGGCACAACAGTGGAAAGTATGCTATAGCAAGTAACATCCCCAGGGAGGAGAGGGATCACAAACTCTTTTCTCCGTTCGTTTTTCGAGAGGGAACACATGTACTCTCAACGTATGTCTCAGACACCATTTGTTTGGATACCAGCCGATCACACATTTAAAGTGACTGCGAACATTGGCACATGGAATCAAGGAGTTTGGGTCAAGCAGTGTGACTCACTTTTCCCGTTATAAATGAAAAAAAGCAAGTTCTTGCTTGGTGATTGACGAGAGGTACCTCGTTTGAAAGAGTGAAGAACATGATTCATAACCTGAAGAGGAGATTGGACTACAACGGTGTCAAAGTGCAATCGATTTGTATAGAGAGCTGCTGCAAACATTTATCGTATCTCTAATTAGCCATTTGGAGAAAAATGGTCACATATAAGACAGAAACATTCCAGAAAAGATTAAGTAAATCTCCTCTACCGCATTACAAAGTTATTTGCAGTTATCATAATAATGCGGGTAAGTATCATATTTTGCTGTATTTTTTCCAAAATATCTTCAAAAGACACAAAAACATGTCCGGCTTTCCTTTCCAACATTCTAAGAACAGATACATTGCGCAGGAGATTTGATTAAAACAGGGACAAGCTATTTGAGTCAGTCTACTCTAACTTTAATCAAATCTACTGCGCGATGTATCTGTTCTTAGAATAGAGATCCTGGGAATAACTTGGGGAAAGTATTTAAATATTTGCTGACTGGAGACCCCATGCCCTGTAAATTAATCCCTTTCGCGAAAAAAAAATTATAATAACATCAATGCTAACAAATCAATTTCCTTCTCATCGAAAATAGGTTATGCCGAAAAAGTAGGTTTAAGTGGGTATTTATTTATTTATTTATTTATTTATTTCATACAATTCAATGACAATAAACAAAATCATCATCATAGTCTAAAAAAGAGTCATAGACCTCATACAAAGGCAGATCACAAAAAAGAAAAGAAAAAATACATGTAAAAATATAATGTATCCTACAAAAACTTCAAATAAGAAATAAATAACAATCATCAAAACTGAGATACAGACATGAATGAAGAATTCAAAATTCAGTCATATCTTAATTTTTGGTTCTATTTCAGTTTTGATGATTGTTATTTATTTCTCATTGGTATAATTGCTGTTTGAAAACAAATTCAAACGAAAATCAAAGTGCTCTGTGAGCAAACTCGTGAATTGACACATGATTTTTTGGATTACGTCTAATGTTATCTGGTTTAGGGAAGTTTGTGGTTGATTGTCATATCTAGAGTACGAGCAGTAGTTTGGTGTTCGTAGCAAAGAAACAAAGTAACGTTGGGATAAGAAGGCATTACAATTGAAATGATCATGCTATTACATTTGACAAGGGTGGATGATGTCAAGTGTTTTAAACGTATATCATTTTTGTTTCTGGTTTTGTCTTCAAAAGAAAAGGTTGGAAGTAAATGTGGGTGAAAAGTGAAATTTACTGTTTATCATTGCAAATATTAGAAAACCAAGGCAATACTGTCTTAATGAAAACATTAACGATTCCCTCTTTATCAAATGAGACAAACGGGAACGAGTTTTGAGTGATATAACTAAGCCCAGACTGCCACCGTCATTTTGGATCTCCGCCTGGGTAGATTTTAGTCACGTACTAGGCAATGTATAATCAGGAACAAGATAGAATTTCATTTCAGGCCTATTTATCAATTTTGTGGGGTATAACTTTCGCATTTTAGTACGTAATATTTATTTTGAATCTTCAAATTGTCTTGAAACTTAAAAGAAAATTGTTCTTTAAAATTCACTGAAAATCGGCAGCTAAAATTGTTTGTTTAGGTGTTATTTGATTTTCGTGATAACTTGTAATTTCGTCAGTCGCCGGCATCTATTGTTGCTTCACACAGGAAAAACACACGATACGAAACGTAATGATCGATTTTGTCCTCAATCTCACGCCATAACAGAAAAAGCTTTTGAACATCTGTAAACTCCGAGCGCTTCGCAGTAAGTGATATTTTCAATGAATCTTCAGATTGTTTTCAAGTTCAAGGATTGTAAATTACAATTTTATGAAAAACGAAGGTTGTTCTATTATTTCAGTGTGAATCCTTGCGTGCCTGCCAGTCGCTGGCGCCACTTGTTGAAACTAAAACGAAAAAAAACTCTTTTAAGATAATCATTGGCTTCTTTTTCACGCCACCACTATTCTTAGCGACAAAGGTCGCCATTTCGTTTGTTTATTACTCGCCAAAAACTATCAAATGCACTCAAAAGCCTAAAATCGAAAAAAAGTTTACGGGAATCGATCAATCGAGCGAGTGCCATTCTCGGGAGTTACTACATCACGGGCGACGAGCGGGGATAGAAAAAACGACCCAAATACGAGTGGTCAGCGGTGAAACAAATGCACATCACTGCGAGGATCACTTTCATTCACGTCTTTATCCGCAGTTCAAATATATGACTTTCATATATTCTTAACCGTCTATTCATCACTTCACGGGTCTATTTAGAACCACCATCATGACCAGCTCCCAGTTGGCTTGTTAGCTCAGTTGGTAGAGCGCTGCACTGGTATCGCAGAGGTCGTGGGTTCAAATCCCGTACAGGCCTGAATTTTTTTCAGGCCTTATTTTCACTACTGCCTAAGTAGTGCACATCACTGCGAGGATCACTTTCATTCACGAAACAACTTTCATACTTCATATATAGACAGATCATTTGTAGTATCAGGAAACAATCGTGTTGTAAAGCCGAAGTGTAAACATGAATGTTGTGCCGCGTAGCACTGGGAACACAAATGGTGAAACAGAGAATTAACTCTGAAGTGTAAATTAAAGTGCTATTTAAACCCATGAATAACCCATTGGGCGTTAGCCCTAATAAAGGGAAACAGGGAACCACACGAGGCAAAGAAAAAATCTTTTGACCTCGGTGGGAATCGAACCCACGACCTCCGGATTAGATCTACCGTTACTCTGCCGACTGAGCTACGAGGTCGCACAGAGAAAGTCGGGGACGATTTAGGATGGTGAATCGCGGCGAAGAGAAAGTAAGTCTTTGCCTCGTGTGGTTCCCTGTTTCCCTTTATTAGGGCTAACGCCCAATGGGTTATTCATGGGTTTAAATAGCACTTTAATTTACACTTCAGAGTTAATTCTCTGTTTCACCGAAGTGTAAACAGTTTACTTCGCTAAATAAAATGTTAAGCAATTAAAAAGTGTTGATTGTACATATATCTTTTACTGCTTTAATAAACAATGAAGGCATCGGTGACATCCGAAAGGTACCAAGAAGAATTAAATGTACGTTTTGTAGTTGCAGAAAACATGAGAAAACAATCGTGTTGTAAAGCCGAAATGTTACCAAGTTACACTTCGCTACTTAAAAAGTTAAGCAATTTTCCTCAAGCTTTAACTGGAAAAATACTTTTAATGCTCTATTAACCAACGGAGGCATCGGGAAAGGCATTGGTGACACCGGGAAAGGCATCAAGAAGAATGATATTCACGTTATGTAACTTGTTGTGTGACGAAAAAAACGTATCTTGACTTGTTCAAAGCATTAATCACAGTTGGCTTCCTTTTCACTTGAATTTTGTATCCACAGCCTAAGATGAGAAATTTAAAATTTCTATCAGCTGAAGTTCTTTTACTGCATATTATATCTATTCAATCGCCCCCAATTCACGTGGAAAAAAGGCAAGTAGGAAAACACTGAGCTTCGAGAAACAGCCATGTTAAGGCTAATGTATTTACCATTCCTTAAATATTTACAATCAAGACCGCTCGTTTAGGAGATCTTTTCTCAAAAGATCCACACGTGCAAATAATGCTGTTTTCCGTTCGAAATGTTTTTCTTCCTATTCAATTGAACAACTGACTTAGCGTTTAAGCCGAGAAAAAAATCACAAAGTTTGAATTCTGGGATGTTGTCCACTTTTGGCTCCATCAAGTTACGATTCTGCACCATTGACGCTCGTGAAAATCTATCTTAATTGACTACCAAGGACTGTATTTCTTATCTTGCAAATCAAGGTCTGTACATGACATTAAGTTCATCATCTGGTTCGTTGTTGTAGTCAGCTTTAAAATTTAAACTCTACTTGTGCTGACAAGAAGCCACCCTAAGGGCAGGTGAAATGTTGCGTAAGCGTCTCCGCGAAAGGCACATCCAGACAGCTTGCATGGAAAAACTGGCCACAGATATCGCACCCAAGCCAATCCTCTCCATCGTCGTCTTTGCAAATCTTACAGACCGCGGTATTTCTCCTATAATTGAACAAAAGATATGGGACGTCAAAGAGAGTGTTGCGGCGTTTAAGAAACACTCTTGACACCATCAAAACTTACCAATCAAGGTCATCATAACACGAGCCAAATATGACAGACGTCATTCTTTCCCTTTCCATGTCCACATCGTAACTTCCATTGATATCCAACCCCTCACACAAACACCGAGCAAACTTAAAACAAACAAAGAGAAATTTAATACATTCGAAACCAGGAAGTAGTCCTATTAAAGTGAGCTTTAGCAAGTGATTATGCTACTCACAAGACATACAATCACACCACAGTTATAGCTATCGGTCTGTGTGTAATGTAGTGGTTCAACACATAGCCATGACTTGCAATTCCATCCCGTTTTGAGATCAGCAACGGCACTGCAGAGTCAAACAAAATACAGCAATTACATAAGTATGTTTTGTCTGCATGCATCAAAATAAAAAGGAAAACATTGAGTTGAAAATATTTCACCTGATGTCATCGACCAAAATGGTGTGTACACGCCCATTCATGGGATCGAAATAGTATCTGGTTTTCTGCTTTCGATCCAGAACCCTTAAAACATAAGCAAGAGATTTAGAGCGCTTAAAGATTTATTTATAATGCAAAGTCCAGTTAAAAGGTTCTTGATTAAAGTGCGTTATTCAAAAAAGATTATTATCGTAAGGTCCTAACCAGAAGTGTCCAGTGATTTCCAGACTTGTTCATGGGTATAAATATTTTAGAAATCTGGGTAAAGTTCTCTCCTGACCAAAGCAAGCGAGTGTTGGAATGTCGCTTTACCATTTCAGCCATAGTTGTGTCTGCTACAAAAATATCTCTGTGGATTAAGGTCAGGCGCCACAGAACTGCTTCGATAACCTTTGAAAAAATAAAAAAGGAGAGCATTTTATGGAGGAAAGTTGTATGAAGGGAAGCCATCAAAAAGAAAACCTTCCGAGGAATAGCCGATCCACGCGGCAGCCTAGGAAGAGGAAACATGAAGACACCATCAGCGCTATCCAGTTCAAGAAGCAAAAAACTGAAATCTCCATTTTAAAACTGGAGAGACACTTACAACAAAAGACTTGCCCTAAGTCGCTTCAATACAAGGCGAAGGCAAACGTCACGCCTGACGAAACCTTTCGACAGGAAATAAGCGCTATTAAAAGTCACGCCGAAGAACAATACGTTAGCGCCCTAGTGCGCTTCCATCAGCGTAGACTTGTTAGTCACAAGAACAAACTTGAAAAGGCTAATATTGCCAAGTCTCGATCACAATACAATGTAAATACACGTGAAAGATCACGTTCGCCCTTGAAGAACACTGTAAATACTGATGCCGACAGGATAGACAAAATAGAAAATCAGCTTTCAGAGCTGAAAGATCTTATATGTACACGCTTTCAGAGTGATAATAAACATGTTGAAAAGTACAACATTGTCATCTCTGAAAAATCAGTCCAAAAGATTCCAAAACGAAGCTATCCTCGACGTCAAAACTCACTACAAACCAACCGAGACCTTTCAATATACACACTATTCATCTTGCCACCCGCCAGGTGTTAAGAAAGGCTTTATTAAAGGAGAAGCTATCAGACTTCTAAGAACAAACTCCTCGGAAAGAAACATAGGAGGCCATGTGTAACTTCAAAACACGACTTGAAGCACGTGGTTACCCAAAAAGCCTAATTGAAAAAACATTAACTGAGGTCTCGTTTGCCGCAAGGCAGTCGACACTTAAAAAACAAACCAAAAAAACTACTAAAAATATTGCCTTTTGTGACAGCATACCACCCAGGGGTTAAAAATTTAAAACAAATACTGATGCAAGAATGGAACCTCATCCAAAATCAGCCACTGCTGAAAACAATTTACAAAACGCCTCCGATTATATCATACAAAAGAGGTAAATCGCTTAAAGACATACTCGTCAGAGCAAAGCTTTAATTAAAGGCTTTTGCGTCGCAAACGTAAAACCACACAGGGGAGTCTGTGTAGGCCTGTTTATGACCTTTTCAATCAATGAAATATAAATAGGTAGTTCAGACGCAGCTTCTCGCAAATCGCGTAAGACTGCCTTTGAATTAATTTACCATAAACTCTGAAAGACGGCGATTCTTCTCAATTAAATTATCCCTGAATTAGGAGAGTCAGGATAGGAAACCGGGATCTGTGCACTTTAAAACACTGAGAGATTATATACCTGTTTGAGAAAATCTGTTGTGGTTTTCCTCTTTTGAATGGCTTTCTGTAAGTACATAACACGTGGAGTTCAATGCCTGAAATCATCCATCTCTGCTCTGTTTCCCTCGAAATATCCAAAACAATAATTGCCTTCAACAGAAAAGCCATTGAGATGTTCTTTCAAAAAGTCGATCTCTAAACCTCTTAACATTGTTGGCTTTTGGTCTTCATCCATGGCAAGTTCCTGCCAAATTTGATTGACATTTTTGACAACCGGAAATCATGATACTTTTTTTCATCACGCACGTCACGCAGCTAGCTACAAACCATATAAATAATTATTCTTGGTGCCTTTCCAAATGCCACTGACTCTCTCTCCGAAGCCTCCATTGTTTATTAAAGCAGTAAAAGATATGAGTTCAATCAACACTTTTGAAAAATTGCTTAAACTGTGAAGTAAACTGTTAACGTTTCGGCTTTACAACACGATTGTCTCTGGAACAACAAATTATATGTCTCTATATGAAGTATAAAAGCTGTTTCACCGCTGACCGCTCATATTTGGGTCGTTTTTTCTATCCCCGCTCCTCGCCCGTGATGTAATAATTCCCTGCCATTCTCCACATCATATCTACAACCCGCTCTTGCGCATGCGCGCAATTCACGAGTTAAAAATTAGCTTGAGATGAATTGAAAAACCGATATCATGTCTGACAGGGCAAAAAAAAAGAAGAAAAACCAAGTTTAAAGTAAATTTTAAACTATACTTGTACGTGTCGGCTTGGTATCAGTGTATCAGTTTCCCATTTTTATTTATTTTACATACTGAAGTATTTAGTCTTATTGTGGGCGTCACTAAAATCTGACAAGGAGAACGAAGAACAAGGAACGGGGAACAGGGAACGGGAAAGGAACGGTTCTAGTAACAACCGCTTATTTTTTTCAAACTATTAATGGGTTTCTCCGTTCATTTCCTGTCTCCGTTTGTGAATATCGTGAACAAATTACCAACAATGCAGTCGCGTTGAAGATCTCGAAGATAACCACGCGGAGTATCACGCCCAGAACTGAGGCCTTCTGAACTAATGCACAGGTTTATCCCCAAGACTCAATAAATCCATTATGTGTGTTCTATTATCGAAGTCTTTAGTTTCTTAGAGAAATTCAGACCGAGGTTTTTCCCAAATTATCTTAGAAGTTGTATGGACCATCTCGACCATTTACTGGTGTTCCTGTGCACATACCTTCCTTAGAAGTTTTCCCTACTCAGTTAAGATA
The DNA here is from genome assembly GCF_964200805.1 of Pocillopora damicornis. NCBI lineage: Eukaryota > Metazoa > Cnidaria > Anthozoa > Scleractinia > Pocilloporidae > Pocillopora > Pocillopora damicornis. Next base: position 23,747,388 of record NC_142677.1, read on the forward strand.
TTCAGCTGAGTCATAGTAATGCTGGGAGATCATGGAATTCTCGGCACCTTTCCTCGCCACTTACTGGCCGTACATTGCCTCAATTTTGGTTGGCGTCATCCTTTCTCACTTCGTTAAAAGAAGTTTCCAGCCGCAGAGCCCTGGCTACACAGTAGATGTAGATCCCTCGGAAGACAACGAACACGCCGCTATACCTCCTGCCGATCCACTTACCTATCGGCCGATTGGTGAGGGCAATGCCCCTCACATAGCATATCCCTGGTTCGACGATCGCTTGGAGGAGGATCAAATGAAAAAAACATCGGCGGAGTTCTACGAGAAGATGAACCGTCGACGATCGGTCCGAAAAATTAGCGACGAGGACGTGCCTATTGAAGTCGTTGAAAATCTCATCAGAACTGCAGGTATTTAAGGGGCATGAAAGCTCAACTGTAACAATACTGTTCAATCAAGAAAACTCCAGGGGCCTTTCAAGGGCGAAGCAAAGTGTTCTCTCTATTGAATTTACTCTAATGAAATTTTGGCAAAGCGAGGACTTCTTGGTGGAGGTGTATTCTGCTGGTGGGTGTGGGTGGGCGGCGGGCTGATAGTATGTCATGCTAATAATAGTAGGTCACATCGCCCCCAAAACCAAGTTACCCAAAATCAAGTGTAGGCATGTCCCCCATCCCTCCCAAGACTGATCAAGCCACCCTACCGTAGAACAACTGAAGTATCCCATCCTTATTTCTTAACCCTTTAAACCCAAAGAGTCACCAGCATCTCATTTCTCCTTTTAATAATGCTGCTAAATCATTCACTTAAAGATCATCAGAATAAAGTAAATGCTTTCCAAGTTAAGAAGCTTTGATCTTCAAATGAATTCTATTTGTCAGTACTAAAAGAAACATACAGAGTAAGTATAGAGAATATGGGTACTGATGTTAGTGTGTGAAGGGTTAATCTTAGTCAACTTTATTTAACCATGGTTAATCCCTCGGGAATTACAAGTTATGAATATAAATATACATACCAGCACTAAGTCTACCTTATACAACATTGTACTTCTGCCTTTGCCAAAGAATAAAAAAGAATGAAAAAAAAAAACAACCTGATTTTCAAGGATGCTGTGCCACAGATGTGATAAACACATTGTAATATGAATTTATCAGATACTCAAAAGTCATTGAAAATAAACAATTCAGCCACTCCGGAAGTTATTGCATGGTGTTGAATCAAAAACTATTTCCTCTAAATCAAACTTTTGTTATGGTGAAAAAAAATCCAACATGTTTAGTTTTATTGTTATGATTATCATTGAGCATTCTTTATCTATCGTGGTAAGTTTCCATCTTAACTCTGGATCAACATCACAGAGGCCCCCCGTTTTTGAAAATTTCACAAATAACATATTTATTGTAAATGAGAAAGAACTTCTCTTCAATCTTAAGAGATATTATCAAATCAAACCTGGTTCCATGATGACTTGGAATAAGGAGGGCCAGAAGAGACTTTTCACCTGCAAAGTCCTGAACCTTTTGAAAATAATTTATTATTTAATCAAGACTCATAATTATTTGCTTCCAGAGAAAAACCCTTCCCCACTTTTGCGTAATGGCTGACTCATCCATCCAAGATAAAAACTGTTCAGCCCTAGTTCACTCTGTGTCACAAATCTGTGTTTTCAGGAACCTCTCCCAGTGGAGCTCATATGGAGCCTTGGACCTTTGTAGTAGTGAAGGACAAATCTTTAAAGGCCACAATCCAAGAAATCGTGGAAGAAGAGGAAAAACTAAATTATGCCAAGAGAATGGGAGAAAAGTGGGTGAAGGATCTGGAGTTTGCGAAGACAACTTGGTCTAAGCCGTACCTGAACAGTGCGCCATATCTCATTCTTATTTTCAAACAGGTGTATGGATTTAATGAGGATGGAAGCAAGAAGACACATTACTACAATGAAATGAGTGTGTGCATCTCTGTTGGCCTTCTTCTTGCAGCCATCCAAGTAAGATGAGGGACTTATTCAGGGGGAGGGACTTTACAGGGACTTATTCCAGGAAGGCTTTTCCTTAGGTATTAGCAACCTGTGCAGCATGATTGACAGTATCATTGTTAGGTTTGTGAAATTGAGTATAAGCCTGTAAGTGGTGTCTGATTGAGGGTGAAAAAAATAACCACATTTTCAATCTGAAATAGCACAAGGGTTGCATACAGTAGTTTTTGCCATAGACCCTTGCTGACAACTTCCAAGAGTACCTTTCCTCCCCCCCCCCCCTCCTCCCACACAACCCCTCCTTACCCAACCTAGGGTCATGGATCTGTTTGCTTTGTGGAGGAAAGGATACAATTTTAAACTTAGGGCAGTTGTAATCAATTCATTTTGACCTTCTCATTGATTAAGCAAGTCCCCCTTACAACCAAATTTATCATTATCAGAATGCAGGTTTAGTCACAGTGACTTCCACACCTATGAATGCGGGACCAAGATTGCGAGATTTGCTTGGAAGGAAAGTAAATGAAAAGCTGTTATTGCTGCTTCCAATTGGTTACCCAGCTAGCAATGCAACAGTTCCAGACATAAAAAGGAAACCACTTCAAGATATTATGGTTTTGAAGTAGAGAGATGATGATGTGCAATTATCACATTTGTAGTTACTGCCAATGGTTCTTCCCTCCCCTTGGGGAAGATTCTCGCAAAAATACAACTCTTAAGACAACTTTTTTTTGTTTTTATTGATGTATATTTAGAAAATGCTCTAACCCTGTAGAGTTTTTGAAATTGTTTTAAATGGCCATCTGTAATTCATTAAACACTTCCCACTTAAAACACATTGAATCTTTTAAAGGCAAATCACAACAAAAGGTACTCTACACGCAAAGCAAGGTTCTTGCCATTTAACCCTATCTCTACCAAGATATAACTGTAAGTTCTCTCCACTGTCTGTTATACATTCCTTTTATTTTCTCTCAGAGAATATACCTTTTAATCACACAGTATCTCTGTGCTAATTTTCTTTTGGATTTCTACTTTTCCTATCATTCACTTTTTTTTTTCTGAAAAAGTATGGTTGTAAGGAGAAATTGCTTTTAGTCAGTCATGGGAGTGAAATGGTTAAATTGTTGATAAAGTAGTATAGTTAAATGGCAATCCTTGGCAAGACTCTAAAACCTTTATCCTTTTTAGTCAATTAGCTATAGGGAACATGAATTGTTGAAAAAAAAATACAAAATTGATTATGGCTTACAACTGTTGCCACAAATCATGGGCTGAACTGTATTTGAAGGCAATATCTTGTAGAATTCATAAAAATATTAATGTTATGTAGCATTAAGTTTTAGTGACCTGGCAGTAGCAAGTGTGGACGTCCTTAAACTATCCTCTGACACATCACATGAAAATTGAATAGTAGTGCTATATGAAAAGTTTCTCAAATAAGTATTATGGTAAATGTCAGGTAGTCTTTATCCATATGGATGTAGCACAGATGTACTGCTAGAGTATTACTTCTTGTAAAAATTCTACCTCTGATAGTTGTTAGAATTTTTTTATTGACAGAAAATAGTTACAATAAAGAAATATCATAGAGATTTCCTAAATATACTTTTCAAAGAAAGTTAACTCTAACACATCCATCATATATTTTTGTCACCAAAATAGACATTCACTTCTCGTGGAGAAAATTTGATTTACTTTCACAATAAATTATTTTCTAAGTAACTTTTTCCTTATTAAGATTTATTACCACATGGGTGAATACTCAGCCCTGATTTGCTGCCACAAAAGTGATTAGGAAGGCCACCAAGTGCTATTCACCTCCCCCCCTTTGAGATGAAGAGATGAAATTGTGCTTCCAGAGATTCATTTCCATCTATTTTTTTCCTTTACTAAAAGTAATGCCCTAATTTTTCGCTTTTTTGTGTAGTAAATATAAATAATCCAGTAATCCAACTTGGTGTTCCTGAAAGTGGTGGATAAGTATGTCTCCACTTTGCCATTTAATAAATATCCACCACTATTCATCCCACTTTGGTGAAATATACTTTCACACTAGTGAACCAATGACTGTGTGAGCTGATTTTCATCAGTGCAAAGTCACAGGGGGCAATTTCTTCATTCAGCAGTTCACTGATGAATAATCAACAGTGGTATTAAGATGCCCATTCAAGCAATCAGTTTCTCTATTTATGGAATGCTGACGAATGATTGGTTGTCCTATTGTCCCATCAACATCATAAGTTGCCTGAAGTGAGTTGGAGCGTTTCACTCCAGTTGGAGATCTTGAGTCAAAACATGGTGTACAACACTGGAAACAGCGACGAAACTTACCAAAACATTTTTCAGTAAAAAAGCAAAATAGAAGAAAGTTTGCAAATCCAGGGGCATTATCTCCAATACCCTATAACAACAACAATTACAAGAAAGTAAGCATAACAAATCAGTAAAGGTAAATACAATGGGAACATATGCATAGCATGATTGCAATATTCACAATTTGCTTATCATAACTACATAGTTCCATAAACAAGAATTCAGGATGTAAATTAAATTGTTGCACATTGCAAGTATGACTGGAAAATCAAAAAATACTAACTGTAAGGAGTTTTTTAAATAAAACCATTACAAACCCTAACTGAGGTAATTTCTATCTGTTTCTCACTAATTCTTAATCCCAATTTTGCTCACCTGTAGAATGAGAAGCCAAAATGGTGACTCATGGTGTGAAATCATCAGGAGAAATCTTATAGTTCCCCAAACACGCAACAACACAAATAATAAGGGAACACAAATCAGTTTCCTTTCTGCCTTCTGAGCTTGTGCCACTGTACTTTCAGTGAATACTCTGTTTTTCTCATGAAGCTAAGGAGACAATCCATGTATTTGTTGTTTTATATTGAAGTATTCTTAAAGTTTTAAGGATAGTTATATATTTAGATCTACAAATATCATACAGCCATTCATATCATATTGATCTTTTCCTAGATCCACCCAACTACTAAACTAAGAAAAATATATAATAACTGTAAGTTAACACCCCCTCAACCCCAATGTCTGATATGCACTCTAATTTTTGAGCAGGTTTCAAAGTTTTTTGTCCCCACTGGAATTTATGAAAGAAGCATTCCACAAACATACTAACCACAGCCAACCAAAGAGTAATGTTACCAAACTTGCAAAACAATGCAAAAAAAAGTAAGCCTAAGAAGAGAAAAACACACTGCTTGCACTCAAGTGCCTCAACCCCTCACTCTGAATACATCATGATCCTAATCAACACTTGCAGTCTGTGTCTGTTGCTCTTGCAGCAATAAGGAGTAACCTTTTGACCCCTAAGAGCGACCAGCATCAAGTCAAGTCAAATCTATTGTGTATATACAATGAGGAAAATCTCACCAACTAGTTTGCAGGTATAACAGAAAGTTAAAGTAAAAAGAACTAAATTGAGATAATATCATCTATAACTAAGATGATATAAGATTGAAATAGTATCTCAGCAATATTGGGGACACCAACAAAGGCAAAAGCTGGCATTTAATAATCAAGCAGTACTACCAAGGTCTGGAAGGGTATTTTCGAATCCAGGATTTGACCAAAATACAGTGTGGGATTCAGGAAAATGCAAAATATCTTGACAGGACTCAGGATTTGACTGCTCCCCAGGAAGTGGAATTTGCCAAAATTAGAGTACAGGATGCAGGATTTTTTTGCCTATCTGTTGGGAATTTGGTATAGTGCCATGAACCAAATAAATGTTCTAGCGGTGAAAGTAAATCAAACAGGTGAGCACTTGGTGTGTAAGTGGTGTCTCCTTTCAAATCAAACAATAGAGTGCATGTACCTGGTCAATAGTTATCTAATTGAAACTGTCAAGAAATCACCAGACCCTGGACCCTGAGACAACAAAGGGTATTTTTCTCAAACCGGATACCAGGAAAGTACACTTGGTGTAATAGCATATCAGTTACGATGACTAAATATAACTCTTTCTCAAGCTCTTTACATGACTTCACAACTGTTATCCTGAGCAGTTGAGAGGATTGTTTTTAACAATAAGACCATAAGATATGGTGAATACTGATACCAATACTGATACTCCCCTGACCAACACTCAGCTCAACACAGTCAAAGTTTTGTTGTCATTTTTTGCAGCCACTGATGAGTCAGACATGTCTTCTAGTGCCATAAGTACTGAGGCAATCCACAAAAAAATTTAATATCCCATTAAGTGAAGAACACAGAGAGCTATACAGATTTAAGATCCATTCAAAAACCTTTACTGGTCTAGAGGATATTGCACAGAGTTAAGGTCTTGGAGAAAACCCTGAGGGCACCATTGCTGTTCACATGCTCCACAATCACAGGAGCCAATCTAAATCTTACATTCATTTCCTTTTGACTTTTTCAATGTATTTGTGGAAAGAAAAACAGGATTCACAATGATGATAAAAGAAGGTACAGGAAATGGGACTTTAGTAAAAAATGAGCAGGAATTCTGGATCAAAGCCCCCCCCCCCCCCCTTCCAGACCCTGTGCTACTTCAACCTCATAAATACTACAGTGGAACCTGTATGAAGTGGCACCATATTCAGCGGTCACCCTGTATTATGCAGTTGGTTGTCAAAGTCCTGAATTTGTTTCTCCTAAAACACTGTAATTTTCACCTCTGTCCAGTGGTCACCTCTATGAAGTAGTCTTGGTCACCCTTTATTCAATCCCAACAGCCTGTTTGTATTGTCTTTCACCTGTATTGAACGGTCACTTAGGCTGGAATTTCAAGTATAATTTAATCCATCTTTATCTCCCTAAATAAGTGTTTGAAGTATTTTTGCAACTTGAGCAACTTAAGTGGTCAATTGTGGCATAAAATGGTGTTTTTATTCTGTGGAACTGGTATTGATTGGTCAATCTGTATTAAGCAGTGACCTAACCATTCCCAATGGGTGACCACTTGATACAGGTTCGACAGTATTTCATACTACAATATTGATAGTTCATTTTAATCCTTGAACTCCCAAAAGGGATTAGCATGTAACTTCTCCTCATAATATCCATCATTATGCAGCAAAAATGCTATGAGAAGACCTACACTAGGTAGAAGTTGTTATTGTGCTCTAACACCAAATTCTTGTAGCTCGTTTACAAGGAAATGTTTAGCAGCTACCAGAGGAGGATTTATTTCTTGAAAGTTTAAGGGTTAAATGGCTTGAATTCATTGCAATTAATAGCAAAATAACCTTACCTCCTTCTTCATATTTCGTTTAACTAAGGCATAAAGTACAACTATTGCACAAAATGCCATTATTTCCCACAATTTTCCTGCCAATAGCATCCATTCGATTTGCTCGTACCAGCTCAACTTTATGTTGATCCAACACCATCCTGCTGAGACTTTGTTGCCGTTGTCTCCCAGTTTATGAGTCGACGCTGCGACAGTCACAATTATTGCTGGAATTCCCCAGCCAAACACGTGAAATAAGTACAACAAACGCTCAGCTAGTCGGGAATTCTTCCAGCAAACAGAAATGTACAGATGCAACGCCAAAGAAACTGTCCAGAAGAAAGAACACAGCACAGAAAAAGTTCCAATGATACTTTGGACGAAACAGACCTCTTTGTTTTCAGTTCTTGACAACCAAAAATTTGTTATAGCAGCGATTGTTGCAACACATGTGAGAAAGTCTGCGATGGAGATGTAAACCAGAATTCTCCTTGACGTAGTTCGAATGTCCTTCCATAGAAAGAAAGAGACGATGATGAAAAGCGTACCAAAAAGAGACAGAACTGTAGTTATTGTCGCCAAGATTTCGTTCTCCGCCATCGCAGCGCTGATACAAAAATCTCTACGTAGCCTTCGACTGTGGCGTAACAGAACTTATTACGGAAAGTGAAGCATTGCACGATTTCACACACAATAGAAATTTGATACTGAGATTGCGTCACGTATCTAGTACGCTACGACGTGAGCTGTGACGGAGGGGGTGTGTTGAGGGGTAACACGAGGGGGCGTACTGATTCCAGAGTCGTTTGTCACCGATAATTTTTCATTTTTCTTTTCGCTAATTTTGCTGCTACCGGGCTTTTCCGGTATTGAAGGAACAGTTTTGTCAGGTACCAGGGTTCTAAAATTAGAAGGTTGTCAGTTTCAAGTGTGGTTTTCTGTCTCAAAATCTGTTACTTATGAATATATTAAAGTTTTATTGCCTTGCTGGGTTGCTGGTTTTCTTTAGAAATGTAGACAGGTTTCTCGCTTGAAATAAGAGCAGTAGTCTCGCAAAAAGTCCTGTTATTTTCTTCCGCAGTTGTTTCACAATTCGGGACTCATAACGCATCGGACCACTCCCCACCCCCGCTCAGTACGCCGCGGTTTAACTCATCCGCGAATAGACAAGCAAAGTTTCGCGCCCGAATAGAGGCTATCGTGATTATATCCCTCAAATATTTTTACAACGCGCGGGAAATACATATATTTCATGAGTGGGAGAAGTAAGAAGTAATAAGTGGATGCTGAGAGTTGTTATTCTCTTGTAGATGCTCATTTCATTGTCGAGGATTGTCCTTTGCTATTTCTTCACCACTGATGTGTTTCTAAACGGGTTGTTCAAAACTGTGACAAACTTCGACTTCGACACTGGTTTTTTTCCGCCCTTGGGCTCTTATTTGTTTCTGTTATGAGTTGGCACTCGCCCCTTGATATTTATTGTGTTTGATATCTGTTGTGATTACTGCGCTTTTGAGTTCTAAGAGACTCAATTAAAAAGCGCTTTACTTGATTTGGCTATGTTTTTTAACAAGAGAAAATCTTGATTTTAAGTATTCGGATGTCATTCACACAGTGTGCTTATAGCCGGATCGAATTCAAAATAGCCAGCAAACAGGCATTGATTATTAGCGCCTCGGCAAGAGCGTTTCTTTTCCCGCAATAAATTTTTAGTTCACACGGGAAGAGAGCGGCCAATGAGAGATCTGCGAGAGTTCTGGCAAAAATAGTGAGTGCTAGACAGAGCCAGATTCTCCCAGACACAAAACAGACCTCTCGCCAGCTCTCCTCAAACTTTCTCGCGGGCGAAGAAAAGGGCGTTCTGCAGCGCTAAAAGTGGGCCATATTTCTACCGTCAATTTTGCGGGATAAATAAATTAATGTGCACGGTGTGTTTAATAGTCCACATGCGCCAGGCTTAGTTACTCCCATACGTACAGTGCAAGAGCACAAAGCCAAAGACTCAGCCAAAGAGCAGTTATGGAATACTCGCAGCGTCCTGCCCCACTCATCTTACAAACTGGCTGAGTAGGCTGAGTGATCTCTTCATGATATGGCTTGCACAGATCTTCTTCTAAAGCCCATGGATCTTTCCCTCCATCACAAAACGGGTTAAAGTTAGCGGTGACATTTTTTAAGATCCCCGTGGACATTGTGGTGACATTATCGCAAACGGTATCCCATGTCATAGTCACACACATCCTGGCTTCTTCACGTTTACTGTCAGAATAAAATCATACAGAAACTATTCACTATTAAGTACATGGGATATTATCACGATAGATAGAGCAAAACTCAAATTCTTTTGGAAAAAGGGACAATTTTTGCCATGGAAACATGATCAGTGAAAACATCAGACGGTCGTGTAAATAATTAGAGCTTCATCGTAGGAATTCAGTACATGAACATGAACTCATGATGTTTAAACCTCACCTTCCATTTATCGCGAAAATACAGGCGGACGTTGTATGGTTTCCCAAGAACGAAACTCAAGTAAAACAATGAGCCTAGGGACACAGATATAGTGTTCATGGAAAAAAATGTGAGTATATTTTGACACCAGATGAAGATCACTATGTTATTATAGTGGTTCACATACTGTAAACGTATACGCGTTGAAATAAACTTAAAGTTAAGTTTTAGCTGCAAGGGGTGATCCGTGCGAACATCTACTGACAAATAGTAAGATCAAATAGAAATGTGTCAACTACGGTTTTTAATTCGAAAATCCAGTTGATATAGCATTTAGCAGCCTGAGAGAATAAAACTGGTAAAGGTAATGTAGATACCTGCACAGAGATTTGTCGCTTGGGTCCTTGAAAAACGCTTCCGCGAAGTCACGAATGCATTCGTCGACTTTGCTCTTGTGTTCGGGCGAACACAAGGACAGCGACGAAACTAGCGGTATCTCTAAGTCTCTCCCGCTGCAGTAAAGCGATTCCATTTCCTCAATGTTAGCCACTTTCAATGTTGGTTCAGTTTTCAAACATTCCTTTGATTTCTTCAAGGAGCGATAGTATAACATCCAGAATTGGAGTCTTTACCATAAAATAGGAAAACAAATGAGAGTGAGCTAGATAATTTATTAAAATCTTGCGGATAATCAAAATTATATTGTGAAATGCTGAGCATCTAGAGTTTGAAAATGGCCAGCTATCGATGAAGGAGGTTCGTGGAGGTTCAATAATCCCGATTCCCTACCCACCCACCCACCCACCCTTTTTTATGAAGAGTGAATCATTTATAGTAGATGAAGGTCAATCCAACGCCTTTTCAGGCCTTAGCGCATGATTCGATCCAGAGTATCGTACACGATCATGTAATATCGGCATTAGATTCCAAATGCTCAAACTATCAAGCCAACAAAACACTGATAAATTGCAACCAGGGGATCTTTTTGCAGGGCTGTAGGAGTCTGGCTTTTTATGGACAACCCTTTAATCTACCGCTGAGGACTAAAATATAATTGGAACGTAATTTGTAGGAGTTCTTTTTCACACTTTCCTAATGTTTTAGATCTTTTCCAATAATGCTTAATGCTTACCCACAATCTGAAGAAGTCCCTTCCTTCAACGCCTTAAAGAATGTTGATTCGTAGTTTCGTAAGCTGCAGTAGTAATCCATGAAAGTACAGTTTCCCACAGCTGGTAATCCAGCATCGCATGGGTAAAGACAGCCTATAATGGATAGATTTTGGCAGGAGAATGATAAATTAGAATACACTCATTCAATTCTGAAACGACAGTGCCAGTAATGTTAGCGAGCCTCTTTAGCTTTTGGATAGTACGAAATGGGTATCAAAAATACCTGCGAGCATTAAATAGGCGGCAATCAACACTAACCATGAATCCTTAGTTTCTTTGGTTTACGCGTAGCTTAACCATCCTTCTGTTTGACTACAAATTCAGTCCGATTTGACCCTATGAGCTCCTATAGCTTGTGCCCAAATACCAATGACACTAATTAAGAGGCGTAATCGGAATCCGCGGAATCCGCCAAATTACTAAATGGACACTATATATCTGAGACTAATTTTCACCTGAATTCATTATCATTCATAGCAATAATATAAAACTGTTTCACTTCAGGATTTCTGGTGGCGGAGGAGTTGTTTTTTTACTTATATTCTACGTAGTTGCTTGGATTCCGCCGTAGTTTCGAGAAATGAGTGCTGTCACGCGATAACATTTCCAAGATTCAACTCACCTCAGCAGATGGTAAATGTAAATTATTTTCTTTTTCTACCTATTTTTCATCTTCCTTTCTCATTTAATCCCATATCACTCTATTTAGGATGGTATTTGAGCGCCTGGCAAGGTTTAAAGTGACATTTACCACGCTATCCATGGACGTATTGGCAACAGTGACGTGTTTCGCCGAAGTAGCAACATAACGGTAAACACTGCAACTTTGAACGCTTCGTACAAGGTCGATAAACTTTGGCCGAAAACTGTTTTACAGAAACGTAATGTATATCCTTCTCATGTCTGATTCATCACTGTGATTGCTTTCAATAGCGTTGGATTTTGCAGAAATAATTATTTTAAAATCATCTCAACGCTCCATCTAATTTGATATGTAATATTTGAACATTTATTCTTCATTCGCTTCTGCAGTTTTTCGATTTTTATCGAATGATGTTGCATTAAAAGGCCTTTTTCTTCATAAATTTGTAGTTTTCTCATTATTTTGTGTGGCGATAGTGATTTTTGAACCGGTTTTTGAAAGGGCATATTTTGGGACAGATTTTACTACAATCAGACCTAACAAGTTCGTGACTCGATATTTTTGGTTTAAAGCAAAACTGAAGCAAAAGAAATTAATTTTTAAATAGTATTAGGTAACCTCTACTTGGAAGATAAAAATCGGCCGATTTTGATTTTTAGCTAGAAATCATCGGTCGTTTCTTAGGCGCAGGGCCTCTTAAACTTTCTTCGAAATAGGACTAAGCTGAGGCGGAAGTGGCTTTAGATTGCTTATATGTCAAACCCAAGCAAGTTAATGTCAATCCATTGCTTAAATGTCAAACCTGAGCATTAAATTAACTCTTCCAATGCCTACTGCACCTTCGCTTTTTTAAAATGCCCTGATAGGGGAAAATCGTAACAGATTGTACTCACCTAAAATAACAACAGCTGTAAATAGAAGCATTATCGGTTTCGATTTCCCAGGAAAACCTGACCAGAGAAGCAAAATATGGAGCATTGACCAACAATTTAAGAGTTTGTTGCTTCCGATTTCGGTTAACGTCTCTCCTAACCAATGGTAAGTTCCTTTTGAGAGTGCAATAATTCCGAGCACAGTAAAAAAAAACTTTCGCGAAGGAATAAAATTCCACCGACGTAGGAAAATCAACAGCGCATGATCTAACACGCTCGCTCTGAATTGTGTGAAATTAACCGCGTTATCATATTGTTTTGCATTAAAGACAGATCAGGCAGTTCACTTCCTCATTTCAAACTGTTCGTAAAATGATTTTTTCGCAAATGATTTCCGGTAGTATTCATACCAATACTTGGCATACAAACGTTTTTCTGGGTTACAAACGCATAAAAGTACGTTTTGGAACCGTTCACTTTCAGCCATGACTCGAAATTGAGATTTTGGTATTTCAATTCTTACGTGGGTATGCCATGCAGTAGATATACTTGAAACAAGGAGGTGAAGCCGAACTGGTTTAACCAAAATCAGGAGTTGTCGGCGCAGGTGGGTCATGATAAAGAAACGAACTGGATGGGCAATGACGAACAGTGTAAACATAGTCGGGAATATAATATTTCGAACAAGAAATGCTACATGACAGAAGGGTACATTCGTTATAATTTACATACTTGGAAACGCCGACACAGTAGTCAAAGCCAGAAATATGGCGCTTTTTCTCGCTCAACTTAAGAAATATTCCACTCTGCCTCACCTTTGTAAATAAATAATTAAGAAAATAACACAAATTTTTCATTTTGATAAGGTATTACTCGATAACAGAAGAATACAGTTCATATTCTCTTGTCGATAGTCAGGTATGGTTGCTCGGGTGATCTTAAAGGTAAGGCCTATGATTGGTCGAAGATTGTGTCATTTTTCGCCTAGTAATACATCAAATCAAGAAAGGATATCATCCTCTCTTTATATAATACATTCGTTCGAACAATTTTGGGCATAATTTTCGCCTCTGGCCATAACATTGAATGATAATGAATGTATCCCTGTATGATTCCATTGTAGCTGTGATGCTGACAGAGATCCATAGACAATAGGAAAATATCAGTGTAGTCCTTACAATGACAAACCTACCCAGGCCCCTAGCAGGGCAGGAAAGAGCAGGCGTTCCCTTATTACCATGTGGCAGAAGCTTTTGCCTTTTGTGGTGACACTCTCGCTCATTTTTCCACGGCAGTAAATAAGCTTGACGCACTCACTGAAGGAGAAGTACTGAATTTCTACCTTTACTATTGAAGGTATACATGAAATCATAACATGCACCGACACGTTTTGATGTCCTAAAGAGTAACTTAGCTTGTCCAAATTGTCTTCAAATAACTCAGTAACTCTCTAGTGAGCATCAATCCTCCATTTTCTCTCAACTCTCTGCCTGAACAATTAGGGGTTGCATCATGATTAAAATGCAATCTTGACTCAAATACTGATTTTTTTTCCGATTGTTTGACCGGGGCAGCAGCTGTTTGTGACCTGCATGCTGTTCTTTTCCTTTGTGCAGTCAGCGAGCTTCTGGGTTGTTTGCAGAATAGGAATAATTCCCTCTTTTCCAGTTCTTAATGATTACAGGATCGGGCGGGTGCGTGTGTCAAATTCTAGATTTGATATTTAAAACAAAACATCCCTGATATGAAATTAAATTAGGCACAGCTGCATGCATGTTACCTAACATTTAAGCCACACCCGTGTCGAGAGGAATTGGGAAGACAAATTTGACCAAGAAATGTGTCCGAGGTGTAAGCAGTATCCATCATGCATGTAAAATAACAACAGATGCCCGTTGAATCATACTGGAAAACCAATTTAAAAAACCGGAAATAAACTCGAGCGAACCGGCTGTTAAGTTGAGTTAACGAAAACTTTGATGAATTCGCAATCGCCAATCCGTCTGAAGACAGAGAACACTGACCTTAGTCAAGCAAAGAATGAGAACATCTCGAAAACGCACAATTTACAAATAACAAGAGAGTATCAATTATTCAATCGATAGGAGACCATCACAACGACTGCTCTGTGCGTCTTTTTTATATAAGCCTTCGTTAATCTATTCTTCTCCACAACTTTCCCGCCTACATCAGCTTCAGTCATTGATTCATCGTCTTGATAAACTTGATTATTTGTAAAAACTTGTCTGAGGCAGAAGTCAAGACACTCACTAAAATAATACTTAACGTCATCAAACTAGATCACACATCACAAGTCTGATACGCTGATTTCATAATCAGACTTAAATAATCACATTTGACTGACCACCACAATTTATTCATCATGAAAATCCCGCTACTATTAAAGATTGTTCGTCCAAATAAATCAATTTCAAAATCTAACCCAATGTTCTGATTACATTATTTAAAAGTGAGATCATGGAAAACTCGCGAAATTATGCTTTTTCTCAAACCACGCCTGCTTAAGTCTGATTAAAAAATTCCAGGGTTTGGACAATAATACTAGGTAAGTTAAATTGTTGACGATTCGTCTGAGACGATCGATAGAGGTAAGGAGTCTGAGACGGGTGGTGCCTGGTAGAAACTCTCTCCCTTACTCAATGCTCAGGCCACTTCATGGCGGTGACAGAAGAAGGCTCCAGCTTTAGGTTATGGCCAGATAATTTGCATTTAAATTAGATGTTCGAGATAGCGTGACGGTTTCATTCATTTCTGTGCTCTCAAGATCAAGTATGTTATAGCCATCCGCTGGATTAATACTCTGATCGGTTGGCTCTATGGTAGCGTCGTATTCCCAGATCTCCTCAAGACATGGGCAGTGTCTGTATAACAATCTCCGTGAATTTTCCTGGAATTTCTTGGTAAGCAAGCAGAAGAATATAAAATTGGCGAATCCTTGTGCACTCTCACAAATTCCCTAGAAAAAAATATGGAAATTGGGTAATAAAGAAAGATTGTGGGTTGTCCTGGAAAAGGATTGCGACACAAGCGCCGGCTGGCTACTTTATTATCAGTTAGACCGTTCACATAATATTGCCACTGCTTAATTATTTTTCGAGAGGGACACATCACCGAGGCTCAATCTATTTTTGTTTTAATTCTGCCTCGTTCTCTTTTACAAAGCCTTCAAAGTATCTCCTGCAGTGAGCCAAACTTTTTTTTAAAAAATGGGCATACTAGATGAGGTTTTTCCTGGGCAAAAAGGCCCCGAATCTAAATCCGTTGTTAGCAACGGGTACAACTAGTTTTTGTGGTCAGCTATTTCCTTCGACCTTTCCCTTAAACTAGATACTCTCTTTTTTGTTTGTTTATATGCACGAGTTTAGGTAGTTGATACCACCACACCTACCTGCAAATAAACCAAAACTTCTTGGATGTTCAGTGTTTTTGTTGACTTTAATTCCTCCTCAGATGAAGATATATAAATACAGAAGCGAAGCATTCCACAGGACCGTAGAATTAGGAAAATGACGGGAACAAAAGTTAGCCTTTTGTCAGCTCTTTTGGCTGCATTTAGGGCATTACTTCTTATCCGATGTCTTTCGTTCCGATGCAACTGAAAACAAAGCAGTTTAAAATATATTTTTTAAACAAAAGAATACTATAAGAAAAAAATTCAACCTAGCTAAAAGAAAAGGCAATGATATGATCGGCTTAGGTTATACCACAGAGACGAAAAACGTAGGCTTTATTGCCAGCTGCTGCTCAGGAAACTTAAACTGAGCCCGAGCATCTCCCCCCCCCCCCCCAAGTGTATGGGACTGTGGGGAGGGGGGAGGGAGTGGGGCCATTATAGACTGGACCCGAAAACTGCAGGAAAACGAGCCTATGAAAAACTACAGGTCCAACTTTCATCATTCTGATCAGTTGTCACCTAGGATTACGATGAATAAAGAGTCTCGCGAATAAAAGAAAACCAACGAGCGAACAGGAAGCAGAAAGTATTCTTTCAAAAGTTTGAGGCCTTTACAGCGTTTTATATCTGAAGAATTAAGTTCATTGAATATATAAATAAAATTCATAAAATAACAGATTAACGTTCCAACCATATGTTCTTCCCGTCTTTCTCTCAAAGAGAGAAAATTCTTAGTATCATCATTTCCACAAAAAAATCGTGACAGCTAGTCCTGTTAAGTTTTGAATTGCGTGACAGCTTTGACCATATCATCATTATATACATCTCAAATTTCTAAAAGGCATTCATGAGCTTTAACTCGGTGAAGTAATATATACTCAGTAGTGAGTAATTAAGATTACAAAGGTTCTTCTAAGCTTATATGAATTTATTCATGGTACATTGTGGCCTGATGAATTTCTTAGCGTGTGTAAAGATTGTAAAGATTAAAGATCATAGCGGGATACATCATGATATCAGTTAAAAATTAGAACTGTTTATAATTTAAACTGTTTTTACCTCTTCGCGAAGATGCCACTTGAGCAATCCATAGAAAATCAAAATAAGAACAAAGACCAGTATTTCCCATGCTTTGCCAGTGACAAGCATCCAGATGATATAGCTGTGATGTTGAGTGCTTTTTCCACTACCCTGTACCTTAATCCAACACCAGGCAGAACTAAAGATATCACGGTCGTTCCCCAGAACACCCTCAAACAGAGCAAAGCTAACAACAAACACTGGCACCCCCCAACCTATGCCATGATACATCCAAAACATCTTTAAGGCCGTGCTGGGTTTTTGCATAGCTATCGTCGTGTACAAAAATATAGCCATAAAAAGAGTCCAAAAGAAGGACCATAAGTTGGCAGTGGTGGATATAAAACTCTGAGTTGTACAAGCGTTGGAGTTTGTGTTTTGAGGTAGATATGCGCCAAAGATGTAACTTGCGGCCACGATACTATCAGCGATGGAGATGTAAACCAAGATTCTTCTCGAAGTCGACCTCATATCCTTCCATTCAACGTATGTAATAATTATTATTGATGCCCCAAGCAGAGATAAAAGGCAGGTAATGGTTACCAAAGCGCGGTTTAAAGTTGTGTTTCCGATGTCTCCAAAACTCAAAGTAACGGGTGGATGCGTTGTTGATGCGTTGGCAAAATTCATCTTGATAGCCCAAGTTTACACGGTCGTGATTTCTCGTCCTTTCCTCTCGGCAATCAGATTTACGGCCCTTAATTTTTAAACTCAGTTAATATTTCATACTTTTATGTCGACTCCATCATCACAAGAACGAAGATAAAAACGTTTCCTTCAAGCACCAGGTTGAGCCAGCCGCTCGAAGTGCTAAGGTTAGGCTTGTCACACAATCTCCGGAGCGTAAGCTGAGCAATTACGTAAAAGAGGAATTCTTGGAAACAGCACGACTTACGACCCGAAATCTCACTTGTTAAATAAAATATAAGGGCCTTGACGTAAAAAAAGATTGATAGAAATAACCGGTGCACGTGTACTTTAGTGTAAGAGAGATCGCCTGATACTGTTGAATTACGTCTTGTGACAAGGAGGTGGCTTTGCCACGAGTTCCTGCTTATTTCATTTAGACTGACGTAATAAGATCCTGAAGGAAACATGAGATGGTCTGGCGTGCGCGTTAACACTTCTTCAATCTAGCACAGACATCGATCTTGAAAAAAACATAAGTTTACGCAGAGAAAACAAACAAACGCTCATTAATCCCCCAAAATAAGACGCTTCAAAACATCTATTGAAAACACCGGATGCGAGTCAACTGTCAATTCGTATTCGGTTTGCACCAAATATTTCCACAAATCACCGACCATGTGCCTTCCCCGCTGTTTAAGAGAGGAAACTTTAAGAGAGGTGTAAATTTTTGGCGATTTCATATAAACAGTGAGACAAAGGAAAAGAATATTCGACCTCTAAGTAACTGTCGTGCTTTCAAGGCGTAAACGGGGAGTTTCGACAACCTAAACATGCTCGTAGGTGAAATAAGCGCTCCTACAAACTGTACAGCCTTGAAGGCACTAAGGAAGTTTTGACCCGAAACAAAAAGCATGGGTTAAAGGGAAGAAAAAACGTTTCAGACCCAAGAGATTAATCACCGCCCTCAAGCATTCCTTAAAACGCTCTAAGAGCAAAAATTGGAGGGCGAGTAGCTCTAAAGTTAGTCACTTCCGTCACGTCTTCGTCACGCCACAAACATAGCAGGGAAAACGTATCAAGTAACAAAGAAGGTAACAACTGAGACGTGCTGAATCTCTCGATTGAGTGGTGCTTGAAGCAGCCTTGCAGAAATCGATGCATTCCTCAAATAATCTCCATTTGCTGATTGGCAGTGAAGCTAAGCACCACAGGGGCCCCTTATAGGAGGCCTCAATGCAAATATGTCGCCAGAATCCCCTACCATCGCTAACACGTCTTTTGAAACCGAAGCTAACTCACCCTTCAACAGAGTTCTTACAACTGTGTCAGCGAGTCTTTCGTTATTGGGAACTTCTCTGATCATAATCACATTCATCGCATGGAAAGACTTGAGATCGTCTTCCAGAAAGATACTTGTGTTTATTTCAATAGGCGATTTCTTAATCGCTGGTGGTAATTTGTTTGGAGTATGGCTGCCGGAAAATGATCGAACTACTGCTGCGTGCAAAGCTCAGAGTTTTGTCACAACTTGTGCCTCGCTTTGGTCATTTTTTTGGACGACTTTTCTATCCATATTCATGTACACTGCTGTGGCAAGAAAGCAGGCTGAAAAAGCTGACAAGATGCTGAGATATTTCCACATTTTTGCTTGGGTTATTCCGTTAACAGTAACTGGTATCGCCTTTAACAAGTTAGGAAATGACTATGATTTCTACAGTGCTGGCTGGTGTTGGATCAGTGGCGAGTTGAAGACAAATGAGAAACGAAAATGGATGTTACTCACAGGCAAAGCGTGGGAAGTGGCTGCATATGTTCTTATTTCTACATTTTATTGGATGTTAAAGTGTCATATTCGTAAGGAGGTAATGTGTATTGTGTGGTACTTGTACCTGCTACTTTTAGACACAACTATGCATCGGTTAGCCAGGATTTTCTTTCCTTTCTTCTTCAAAGAATCCAACTTTCTGATTTAAACTGATTCTGACTGTAAATATATGAAAATCATATATGTGATATGCGGATAAAGAAATAAATATGGAAGTGATCTTTGCAGTCATATACCCGATTCACACCAGCAAAACATGTTTTGTTAAACTGGTTTTCATTGAATGAAAATTATAAACAGAGAACTGAAAAACTTGATTTTCCATTGGATTCAAGTACTTGCTAACTTGCATTTCCAATGTGCTACATTCAAGTCAAAAATATTCGGCTAAATAGTTTCTATGGAGAAGAAAAAAATTAAACTGTGTTTAACAAAACAACTTTTAAACATGTTTAAGCTTTGGTGTGAATGGGGCAATAGACACTACTTTAAAGCAGCAGTGAAAAGAAGGCCTGAAAAAAATTCAGGCCTGTATGGTATTTTAATCCATGACCTTTGCGATACCGGTGCATTGCTCTACCAGCTGAGCTAACAAGCCAACTGGGAGCTGGCCATTCTGTTGGTTCCAAATAAACCTGTGAAGTGATGAATAGCTGTCTGTAAATATGTGAAAATCATACATGTGAACCGGTATTGCAGAGGTCATGGGTTCAAATCCTGTACGGGCTTGAATTTTTGTCAGGCCTTATTTTCAGCACCACTTAAGTAGTGTTCATAACTGTAAAGATTGCTTCCATATTCATTAAACTGATTCTTTTCCTTAATACTTGACCAGAAATTTCATCATCACTTTGCAACATTATTTCTATAGTGACTGAAACCAAGGTTGTGATTGGTTGAGTTAAACTACAACTTAAAATGTGATTGGTTGAGTTAAACTACAACTTAAAATGTGATTGGTTGAGTTAAACTACAACTTAAAATGTGATTGGTTGAATTAAACTCCAACTTAAAAAGTGATTGGTTGAGTTAAACTACAACTTTGAAAGTGATCGGCTTATTGAACTGTCCAATAACAACTATCCAATAACAAACTGTCTGATAACAACTTGGCAAAAGAATTAATGGAAAAAAGGAATTTTTGTAAAGCAATCACAATCAAGGAAATTGTAATTTTTATGATTATAATAATAATGATGATGATAAAAATCAAAACAGAGTATAAAACTATGTTTATTGAAGATTATTAAACCAATGATATAGATGATTTCATTAAAATTCGATTATTAAAAAGTAATTTGAAATTAACTCACACATTCAATTGATTGCATAAGAATTCGATTATTTAAAATCTATTTTAAAAAAGTAACACTTGAGCACAAGAAGTCCATTTGTGGCCCACATTAAGCATGTTCTATTCCTCACAGCAAGTGTTTTTCCACCTTCCATGTAGCTGTTAAATCTGTATTTAACCTTTAATTTCTTTACATGTAGGTCTATCATCGCCAAAAGTTTTCATCTCACCAGTCAAAGGAATTTGCTATTAAAGCAGAGAGAAGGCTTACATTGGTACCCATCATTTTTATTCTTGTGCGCATTTGGGGTACAATTCGCTTCATCATTTATTTGTCGAACAGTGTAGCAACTTTTAATTCAGAATGGGAAAAAGCTCTTCTTTACCTTCAGGTTAGTTTTTGAGTATCTTGAAGTCAAAACAAAGCAGTTGACCAACCAGTTGCTTCACAAAACATGCCATATTTTTAGATAAGGGGTTGTAAAGATGTGAATTTATTGATGGTTCTGTTGATTTTTTCATGATGTTGTCACTCCTGTGGTAGATTACAAAGTTCAAATTTACAAGTGCTTTCAATTGCAAATTTTCTTCAAGCAATGTACCAAAGATCAAGAAACAAGTGAGATTGTTTTTAGAACTGTGCTGTTGTGAACTACTTGGGAGTACATCACTAGGAGATCAAAGTGTTAAAATCTCAGCTGTTTCACTGAAAACCAACCAACCCCAGCACTCTAAGGTATCATAAGGTGATGCTTGACTGAATGACCTCATTGCTTGGAGAGGTATATCAAAGAAATGTCCTTATCCTAATTCACAATAAAAGTGACTTCATTAGAAAATTATTTATTTTGCAAATTATATTTTACATGTATTATCATTATTATTACTATCATCATTACATTATAATAATATTAATAAGTTTTTCATATGCTGCATTTTATAATTGGGTGGTTCTTCCTAAATTTGCCCAAGGTTCCCATGTGTAAGATGAAAATTCTTTAGCTTTTTGTGTTGATTGCGGCAGATTTCCATACTATCATCAAAAATCTGCATCTTGAAAATTATTACTCAAGATCTTTGTTGATTTTATCCATACTCAACCATTGTTATTCTCCTATCAGGATATTCTGTTCTCCTTGTTGTTTTTGAATCTTAGCAAGTTGTTAATCATTATTACCCTTTTTTGTCTCTGTTATGTACTAGTAGCTTCTTGGTAATTGCCATAGAGTTCTGCAGTGTTTCCATACACCATAATACTAACAAATGGTTATGGTCCACAGTTACTATTAATTTCCATAACAAAGTTTTTTGGTTCATTGTTTTGTTTTTAAATTTTCAGGGAATTGGTGACAGCAGCCAAGGTTTTGCAAACTTTTTACTATTTTGTCTTTTCACTAAAAAATTCAGAGTTAGTCTGAAACTTGCTGTTAAGGAATGTCTTATGTGCTGCAAATCACCATCAGATGATCCACCTCCAAGGATAGACACATCTGCTGAGTATCAAATCGGTCGTAGAACATTGATCAATGAAAGGTCAAGTCTTCTAGCAAGCACCAGCACATCAGTAGAATAAGGACCATGAGTTCCATCTACAAAGGACACCAAGGAACCATTAATTCTATAATGATGACTACATGATGGACAGTATTAATCCTTTCACTCCCAAGATCTCATTAGCTATTCTCCTTACTGTCTACAATTGTAATGATATAACTTCTGAGAATTTGACATGTTTTTCTTTATTCTCGTCTTTTATCTGCTTGATATTGTACAGATATTGTAGGGAGAAATTCTGTCTTGGTTACTCATGGGAGTTAACCAGACTTAAACCAAACTTAAACTTACTAATCAGTCAATAGAATAATTATTGGACTGCAGGTTACACTTGCTGTTGGGTATCTATTTTCCTGACGGCTAAAGGCCTTAAACTGATCATTCAAATTTTTTTATCCTAAAGATATTCCCTCATTTTTGCTCTTCCAGAACTGAGTGGTAATACAAAACAAACAAAGGAAGAAGGAAAATCTGTATGGATAAAACCTCAGGCATCACTTGAAAGTTAATGAAAATATATTGTCTTGATTCCTTGAAACGCAAACTTGATTTCATTGAAACCCAAACGTGATCCTTTGAAACGCAGACACATGATTCAATGAAACGCGGGCTTGGTTCTTTGAGACGCAAACTTGATTCTTCGAAACGTAAACTTGATTACGGTTCAAGGAAATCAAATCACGTTACAAATTGGGTCGAGAACGCATTGTGTGACAAAACTAGACCACTAGTGTGATGAAGAAAACTTACCTCTCTGTAATATTTGATTTCGGTTCAAGTGACTTCCTCTCACCTCCCCCTTGACTGAATTTTATTTGGCTAACACCATTCCTTTGTTTTATGACACTTTAACTGCTACGAGTGAACGCAAAGCAACAGCGCTCGCTTCGAAACGTGGATATGCCAAAGGGCAAAGGGAATACGCCTGCTGGCAACTGAGCACGTGTCTTGGCCAATGAGATAGGAAAAAAAGAGTGCAGGTACTTTCCTTTCATTTATGTTTTACTCAGAACCGTTATAACAAAAATGTTTCATTTGAATCGAAAATTGACTTAAATTTAAAATCCATCGACTTGAAAAAAACCTGCTGATTTCCCAGATCGCCACTTTTCCAAATCAGTGAAGTTATTCAGTAAGTTAGCCGAGAAAGCAACCCGTGACAAATTCGGAACTAATCAACTGAATAGCAACCTGATGAGCTGCTTAGTCCAGAATAACAAAAACATCAAGGATAACGCTGATAACATGAAAAGCTCGTGACTGTTTTTGCGATGTCAGGAAAGGTTCGTTGTTAAATATACGACAGAACTTTTCATCTACGGCCCTTCACCGTCAAGTGCGAACAGGCTCAGCTTATATACAATGCGCTCATGTTCAGCACATGTCTATTACAATGAACAAAATATTTATACTAGGGCGAAAACAGAGAACAATCATTTTCATCTTAATCGGATCGTCACAGAGCCCTCAGATTTACTTTCGATAATACCTTGTGAAGGTTTTTTTGACTCTCTTATACGATGATGAATGTTCCGGAAAAATTGTTTTAAGAGAAAATAGGCCCAATACTAAGGATCAGAGAGCCACAAGCAGTATGAGCGCCTCGCGTGACTTGTGACTGAAATGTGATCTGCATGTTTCCGCATGTTCCCGTTACGATACGTGCTTAGAGCATGTGACAAATAATAAAGCCTATTCTATAAGTATATTTGTTACACTAAATGATTTTTAACCCTCAGCTCTATTTCATCTTAAAGGTTTGAAACTTCGAAGCTAGTGAAATGTCCTTAAAACAAATGTGACCGTCGTAATCATGAGCTACGACAAGGAAGCCGCTGGGGAGGTCAACAAAGCTTTGACAACAATCTCTGCAAGCTTCTCGTTATTAGGAACATTTTTGATAATTGCAACATTTTTAGCGTGGAAGGACTTTAGATCAAATTCCAGGCGAATATTAGTGTACATTTCCATCGCTGATTTCCTCATAGCGGGAGGAAACTTACTCGGAGTATGGCTGGTAGACGAGAATAACAACGCGTGTAAGGCTCAGAGTTTTATTTCAACATGTGCCTCGCTTTGGTCGTTTTTTTGGACGGTTTTTCTTGGCATATATATGTACACTGCTGTGGCGAGACAACGGGGTAACAAAGCCGATGAAATGATGAAATTTTTCCACATCATTGGATGGGGTCTCCCTCTGGTTATTGTAAGTGTTGCGCTTGGACTTGGAAAGTTGGGCCAAGATCATGTAGATAGTGCTGGCTGGTGCTGGATTGACGGGCGTTTGAAGAAAGGAGAAAAAGAAATATGGATGTTATTCACAGGAAAAGCCTGGGAAATAACTGCTTATTTTCTTTGCTCAATATTTTACCTGATGTTAAAGTGTCGAATTCGCAAGGAGGTAAGTGAAGGTTCTCTTTGTATTTCTAGGACTGGGAAAGTGTTGTCCATAATTTTGGATTGGGGGTGTGGTCTGCCTCACTGTGCTTAAACTGTCAGGAAAATTTTTCTGCACCAGACACTTTCCTTTCTGGTGCTCAACAAACCACATAAATTAAATGTGTGTCGTTCTGCATCTTGAAAATTATTAGTATTTTCTTCTTGTCATTTCCTAAGTATCTATTCACGTACACCATGAACATTGACAGGTTGCAGTAGATATTAAACATGTTTAAAAAGTTCGACTTTTTTTCTGACAAAGTAAAATATAATGAACATTTTTTTCTCTCCTCCAGATATATAATGAGAAAGCGCAGTTTTCATCTCCTCAGTCAAAGGAAGCTGCCATAAAAGCCGAAAAAAGATTGATGCTAGTTCCAGTCACGTTCATTTTAATTCGCATTTGGGGAACACTTCGCTTCATCCTTTACACTTTCGCTGGTGTTCACAGTTTGAATACAACTTACGGAACAGTATTTCTTTATCTACAGGTTAGTTTGTTGTGATGTGCAGCTCAGTGTGACTTTTTTTTCTCGACTGGTGTGGTGGCCAATCTTACTATCTTCTGTGTTCTAATTTTGTTAAAATGTCTATGACGATCAAAATCACGAGACACTCAAGAGAATTGGATTCCCGTGTGGGTACTCGGCACCCGTGAAGTCCTGTCAGTTTGACCCCATTACCCGATTCGCGGAACATCGATAAAAAAAAACCGTTTGCCTTTCGGTTTCACATTATCTATCGGAAATCCATCCATCAATCAATCAATGTTGTTAATTCATAGTCAACAGCTCAATGACTTATTATTACACCTCACCCATGATAATCATTTCGTTCTAACTTAAAACAATGTCGCGCAGAGCCCCTCAAAGGATGGCTGCAAAGGAGATACTCGACAGCTAGCAAACTTTTTTGCTATAAAAAATTTTACTTGTATCAGATGAATGTGACAATGTGAACAGCGAAATGTTTCACTATCACACTGTCACGCAAACTTGCGGATACATGGACTTCGTATTCAAAATAATACAACACAGTACAACTTATTAGTTACAATACATCAGTATTAGCTACAATTTATTAGTTATGTGTGTGGTCAGGGTTAAGCTCTGTTGCTAAAGTATAGTCAAGAACGCGCGCTGAATATGTCTACGTTCAATCAAAGTTTACAGGGAGATTTCAGTAGGTCTTGTAAAAATGTAAGAGGCTGGAAAATGAAACTTCAGTGGGATTCCCTATGATTCATGACCCTTAAACTACTGTGACTTGAATTAATTGAGCGGATATTGCCCATACTAGGGGGTAGGGGGTAGGGGGTAGGGGGTAGGGGGTAGGGGGAGGGAATACTCTAGAAAATTATATAGTCGGCCCAGAAGGCCTTTGTTATTTTCCTGTATCGTCTTTTCTAAGGTTTTTCAAAGAACTGCTTAGGAAGGAATGGGTAAAGCG
Organism: Pocillopora damicornis; assembly: GCF_964200805.1. NCBI lineage: Eukaryota > Metazoa > Cnidaria > Anthozoa > Scleractinia > Pocilloporidae > Pocillopora > Pocillopora damicornis. Next base: position 23,773,408 of record NC_142677.1, read on the forward strand.
ATTATTCCAGCAGGAATAACGTCCATTGTTTTTTTGTCATAAATCAAATTTCTTTCCTTTCTTTGCTCTATAGGGAATTGGTGACAGTAGCCAAGGCTTTGCAAACTTCTTACTGTTTTGTTTCTTCACTGAAAAATTCCAAAGTTGTCTAAATTATAGCGTTCAGAAACTTTCGCTGAATTGCAAGAGATCATTCACCCCTTCATCGATGGTGGAACTCGAAATATCTAGCCAAAAAACACGTAGTACCCAGTCAACAGATGAGAGGTCATATCTACTGCCTAAACCAGACATCGAAAGAGGTCCTTAATTGTGTTTGCATTACATTTTGGTTCTCACGTTATCACATCATCAGAACTTGGAGTGTAGGAATTAATGTACGAGGGGAAAAAAGGAAGATAAACTAAACGTTTAAACTCAAACGAAGGCAAAGCGTTAGCTTTACGTACTTATAAGATACACTTTTGCCGTTACTCTTCCAAAAGTATCGTTTTTCCACATGTAGACTTACATGTAGTTGTTTTTAGTATCAACTACAATTTGTGACAAACTGAAACTTGATTTTCCTCCAAAAATTTTACATTTTTCAGGCCCTGTATCTTCTAACTCTTTACCTTTAAAACCCTGGCAGATTAGCTGTAGGGTATTATTTAGGAAGTCTCTCGATGAATTTTATTTTGTATAGTGTAGTTACTACAGGTTTGCGTTAGCAAAATTCATATTTTATTTGATTTTCATTTTTATTATATCTGTGTTTTTATCATTTAAATAGGATCCCCTTGATAACAGTACCTATGTACTGAGGGTCTATCCTGTATAAATATTCATTACTATATAATTATTATTATTATTAAGTTCAAACAAAATATTACTTTGTTCATGGCAATGTGTGTTTCATGTATCAGTTGGTCACAATGTTCTCCAAGAAATTATTTTGTCTTGTCCAAGTTAAATTTGAATGAAACTCCTAAGTAAATACAAATGTATATTTAAGTAAGAAGAATATATTTATGGTTCTGTATTTCTTAGCATAAGTCATTCAAATCATGATCCATATTGAAGGAATTTACTAGAGATATCAGAGGTACAAGTAAAATATGAATTTTTTTTCCCCCTTAATTCTGGGTCAAGTGAAAACAATAACGGTTATGATGAGGTAAAAATTTGGATGGAAATAATTCCCACTATATAAGAGAAGACAAAGACAAAGAAAGAATAACAAAGTGTAGAAATCTCAAAATATAGTTTCACTGATATCACCTGTGACGGCATTTTGGTTTTTAAGGTACATTTCAATAAAATTTTGGTGCTCATGAAAAATATATATATGTTATTTGCCGGCTGGGAGGTCCGTATGGTGAAAAACTGTGACCGAGGTCTTGAAAATACTGCCCGAGGCCGTAGGCCGAGGGCAGCATTTTCAAGACCGAGGTCACAGTTTTTCACCATACGGACCGACCCTTAGCCGGTAAATAACATATTTATTGTTTTTAAACTTGACGAAATTCTTTCCGAAAGAACCCGAATGATTTATGGCCGTAAATACGGCAAGATCTTCCATAAAATGAACAATTTTTGAGTGAGTAAATGGTAGTTAAAATAGAGGTGATGCAAATTTAAGAGAGATGCCTCAGCGAAACATTTTCATTTCGGTAACGATAAAGGTGATTTAAAAGGCTTCCAAACAAACTTTGAAACATTATTTTTACAAGTATCTGTCACAATCTGACACCTGTCAATTAGAGAGCGCGCAAGAAAAAAAAAAGCGTAGGAACATTTGAAAACCAACAGAACTAGTTTGGCAAGGACTGTCACGACAATGTTTTCTTCAAAATCAGTTAATGATCTAACGGAAAGTATTATTCACTCTCATCGACCATTCATTCATGTACGAAGATTTACCTCTGTTCATTAAGTAAACGGCGAGGAAAGTAATTGTGAGTAAATTCAATTTTTTTTATTTGAAGTTGTGAGAGTTTGCTCGTTTGTTTGCTGTAATGGCGTGTTTAACTCTGATCTTTCCTTCACAAAAACTAAATTCGAACGGCACACTCCAACGAGATACAAGGGAATGTAATGCGGCCTTTTCTCAAAAAATTCATTCAATTTCTGTTGTGCAATTTAAGGTACAAATGTCCAAATTGAACGGAATTGGAAAGACTCACCAGGAGCGTATATTTGTTGTAGAACTTAAATTAAAACTTCGCTCGCTCTTTCACTATGAACAAATTGCTCGAGAAAATTCAGATATTAAATGAATGAAAGTTCCATCGTTCAGTTTAACTGTAACCAAATACCTCACGTTTCAACTTTCTGTGTACTTTTTGTGAACGATTAAAATTAATTGCAGACGGTTTTTAGGCCGCTTGTCAACCAACGTAATGACACTATTGTTTATACAAATTCATTCTGAAACCAATATTTTTCTGTCAACCAAAGTGATTTGATAGAGAGAAAAGAGAGGATTCATAAGTTATTTATCGGCTTGAGGTAGTGACCGACGTGTTTGCTTAAAAAGACTGCCCAGCCGGAAAACGAGGTATGTTTATGAAAAATGACAACGAAAGTTGGGATGTACTCGGCGACTCACGAAAGCGTTACCGTGGCCCGTGGGCAGAGATAGGAAAATACTGACCGGGTAAAGAACCAATCAGATTGCAAGATTCGTTACCGTGCCCTCTAAAAAAACAATAAATATATATATTGCTCACTTTAAGAGAACATCTGTATCAGACTGACTGGTCAAAATCTACTTTGTAGTAAAGTTTGAACAGTCAGAAACTAGTGCAAAAGGCTATTTAAATATAAAGTTAGTTTTGAGCTTCATATAAACAAACTAAGTACATTAATTTAATTAGCTACACAACCATTATCAGAAATTGTTATAAAAATGAAAATCCTAGTTACACAATCAAGGAATTCCATTGTAATCTTACTGGTTTCTAACAAACAAAATTCTAACAAGTAATGGTAATAGGAATGAGTGAAGTCCAATTCAGTCTGTTACTGTAATAATCATTAACAAAATTAGACAAAATCCCAGCAGGAGTGTGATTTGTTAATTAAAAGTATGATTACAGACAGAAATGGTTTAATCATTACTATTATAACTTCTGAAAAGAAAATTTTAAAAACTGTGGAAAGAAGAGAAAGTTGGGAAAAATATCTCGGATAGAGACATTGTCTGACGTAAAAAAATCTTTCATTTTGGAAACCCCCAGTTTTGTAGGGAAGTGGTTGTCGCTATGGCTATTATAATCAATTTTTCGATAGGTGGATTTCATTGAGTGGACTTAGTATAACTGGCTGCTTTAACTGTCCATTTACAGGTGTCCAATTACAACAAACTGTTCAATTTCACTGTCCAACTACAACTCTACAGAATAATTAAAGAAAAAAAATGCAGCTTATGCACCAATCACATTGAAGGAAATCGCAATGGTTATGATTATACCTGAAAAGAGTATGCTTTTAAAACATCATTTGCCATACCAACACATGTAGAGTAATCACAAAGTACTTTTTCAAATCCATTCCCTGCTCTTTGCAGTGAGCCACCAAGGAGAGTGTATTTACTGTCTAGATTGTTTGAACTCTTTGACCAACAGTAAGTTCTGATGGAGTAATCCCTTGAGCAAGATATCACTCTGTAACTGTCAATATACAGCCCTGTAATCGGTCCCTCATGACTAGTGTGGGTTTGTAATGCCTCAAGTGAGTTTAAATCCCACAAACGTACAGTATGATCATGGCCAGCAGTTACCAAAGTTGATCCCCTTGTATTGATACATGACACCTCTCCTATGTGTCCCTGAAAACAATGAATCTGCTGCCTAGTGTCTGTATTCCAGAGGATGACATCACCATTGTTGAACCCTGCAATAATTTGGTTCTGTTTGCCATGAACCCAACTAAAGCAAGTCACAACTGAATCAGATGGATGCTGAAGGATTTGCATCTCAGGGCTCTTCCAGCAGTCTGGTGCAAGGTGTCTTATATCAAATATCTTGATGGTGCTTTCAGACTTAGAGGCTACAGCCATAAGATGGTCAGATTGAAGTTTCACACAATTTAACCCAAATGAACATGTTAGCTCATATTGAGGACTTAATGTCTGCCGTGGATCCCACATCTTAACATAGCCATCTCTGAACCCAACAAAAAGAAGTTGGTCTCCACCTCTCTCTTGTCCAATTACATCTTTTCCACACACCATTGAGGTTACGACAGCAGAATGGCTGCCTTGCAAAGGAGAGGCTTGCTCTGTATTGATGTCCCACAACTTGATGTTCCCTCCAACATCTCCACTTGCCATCAGAGTATTATTGGAGAAAACTGTTAGGCAGGCAACTGATGATTCATGAGATTGCTTCTTCCACAAACTTCTTCCTTCTCGCACATTCCATACACATACAGACTTGTCTTGACTGCAGCTTGCAACAATCGGATAGACATTCTTCTCAATTATTTCCTCATTATAAACATCATTGCTTGTGACAAAAACTGCATCTGTGATCTGGCCCTTATGCCCACGTAATGTTTTGCATACATAATCTTGGCCTGGCCTCCCTGTGGCTACACCAGTTTCAATCTTATTCCGAGCCACATAGTACCTCTGCCATGTTCTCTCTCCTTGAAAGAGGAAGAAATCAAATCAATTATTTATTCTTGATGACCACCTTCTTAACCCTTCAACTACCACATCAAATTTGTAATTCTCCTTACTTTCAACCATACAATTCTCATAATGTTAGTTCAAAGAATCTAGTATTGAATCAACTAATTATCCCCAAATTGATATGTTTCTTTATTTTCATCACTTATCTGGTTGATATTGTATTGATATTGTGAGGAGAAATTCTGTCTTAGTCACTCATAGGAATTAAAGCCTTAAAGGGCATGTAAACCCAAAAATACATGTTTTTCTCATACTATGTAAAAAGTGGCATAGAGAACGAATCTGAAATTCGTTTTGTCCGATTCGACTTATTTTAGGAGAAAATCGGCATTTTCAACTGAAATTCCATTTCCGGTAAAAACAATAGCGAGAGTCGTGACGTAAGCGGTGGAACTAAAATATTGCGCAACACATATTCCCTAGTAGAACTGGTGTGGTAGCTCGTGTAAGTAGCAGTAGTTCGAAGATGTTTTTCAGAAGATAGTGACTCGAATGCCCTAAGCTTAGTACATGACAGCGATGGGGATGGTCAAGAATCTTTAGGAGAGTCTGGGCCACGTCCTTAACATTATGAGCTGCGTAGGGTTCACCGAAGCGATCCGCACGAACACAGTGTTGACAAGGATGCGACCTCCGCGGAAACTCAGACTGGTATCTAATTTACTGTGTGATTTACTTGTATTTGATATGAAAATCCAATAAAGCAAGGGCACAATCTAAAAGAATGCAACAGAAATTTTTTTTTAACCCGCTGAGCTTCCGAGGTTGTTTTGTACAAAATTGTCATAGGTGCGAGTGTGGAACTTGTCAACCAATGCCGACAACTCGTGAAAGTGTTTGTTGTACGGAAATCGGGCAATTGTGGCAAAAAGTAGAGGAGCGAGGGTCTGAAACCCAGATAAGTTGTATCACTGAGTATCCAGGTTTTTAGTAAATTGCCTCGATTTCTGGGTGCTAGAGACGGCCTATTACACGTACATGCAGCAGTAAGGCACAGAGAATCACACCGGAAACGAGTAAGCTAAATGTTTTCCGTTTCATCTGTTTCGTTACATTTTGAGATCGATTTGCTTGAGTTGTTTCTGTCATTGATTTAATAATACAGTACTGCAACTAGCTGTTTATAGTTCCGAATAATTTGCTTCTGGTAGGGCCTGAATTGTCGGTACAACACCAGGAAGAAAAATGACTGCTACAAACAACAGAATGTTCGAACGGCTCGATGAAATCGGCTATTTTCATGTGAACAAGTTTCACAAATTGTGGCTTCAAATTTGCGTCATTTGGAAATATTTGAGTTGTATGCTCAGTTTTATTTGAATCAGTACAAAACTGGACGACACAACGCTTTACCATTATGGAAAAACTGAGTATATTGAAGCAAACTGTAAGTAAAAAAATCGTGACGAGACCGGCAAACAACGGCTGTGGAAAAGACTCCGTGTCTCACGCGATTATTAAACGAAACTTTGTAGGTTCCACCCGTGACGTCACAAGAAAGATGGCGCCATTCAAAATGGCAAATGTTTCGAATTTGGAAGAGCTTTTTCAAAGTGAAAATGGACTTTTGAGAAAAAACAAATGGCACCTTTGGTGTACTTGATATATTTACTAAACATCTATGTGAAAAGAAAATGAATGTTTTTTGGGTTTACATGCCCTTTAAATGACATCTATGTTATGTTTAAAGTGACATTTATAACATAACACATTCACAGTCTTTAAGACAACCATGCCTACCTAAATCTATCAACAGAAAGTATAATAGATCAATTGTAGAAAAAGTAGATACTGGTAGATATCAAGGTTCAAAAAGCAACAGATGAAGTTGTTGTAATTTTAAAACTATAAAAATAGTAAGAATTTAATTTCATCCTGTATTTCCCTACTTCCTATAATAAATTTTGTGCTAATTTGAATGCATTAAGCCTCTGCAATATAAAACGCAACACTGATTTTGGGTTAGGGGGCTAAAAACAAGTGTATGAGAGATGCAATGATTTTCCAGTATTCATATAAACATAGGAAGGTGTTTCAACTCCTTTGTCATTGATTGTCACTCATTGTAACACATTACAGAAATAAATGGTTTGTTAAGAGATGAAACTCAACAGTATCAATACTGAGACTTTGGCAAATTGTCTTGATACTAAATAAAGACATTTTTCCACCACTAAATAGCGTTCCCTTCGGCTCTCCCTTTGAATATTGGAACATGCCATTATCTAAGAGAGTAAACAAGCTCTAACACAGTCCTACAGTCTCTGTGCATCACTGTAATGGAGGGATGGGAGAGAATAAAAAACTGGTGAGAAATTCCCATTTTGAAAATAATTATTTCTAACGCACGAACCAGGTTTCAGTTTTCCCAGATGACAGAAGTTCCATTTCTGCAAACAATGCTTCTTCCATAAAGAACCAACTTGGGAGGCTTCATACCAATCTCTGCAGACTTGAGAGCATTTAGAAAGTTCTCCAGGCGAAAGATAACTGAAAATATTTACAAGTTCGTCAAAAGAAAATATATTTCCTTCTTGGTCCGCCATTGTTAGATTACTTCCCAAGGTACTTTGCAGGTGATAAAGAGCCCACAATTTCCCAGCGGCCTCTTCCCTGAGTGACAGAATGTGTCTTGAAACATAAAGTAATCAGTGGAAGCACATTGCAGTTTGGTCGTTTTGACAAAGTACATCTCTTTTCTCAAAACTTAGACAGGATAGTTGAAAATTCCAGTCTCTCTGTGTTAATTGAGACTTCCCAGCCAAATAAGAACATGGCAGATTCACATTCAGAACGTTTTGATGGAATGTTGCTCGCGATTGCACAGCAATGCGAAGGAGGGATTGCTGAGGTACGTGGTAGAAATTACCTAATCTGTATCCGGGTTGATTTTCTTTGGAACAAATCTATAAATATTCCATTAAATATGCCACTAAAGTGTCGTTTCCCGCTGAAGGTATGTTATCTGTGAGGTGCACATAGTGTCATACATCCTGCCGTCGACCCCAGCTTGCATCAAGCAAGTCAAGAAGTATTGAAAATACCATAACATCTTTTCTGATCTTTTAATTGTTTCGCTATATGTTCGTCACATTTTCACATTCGATGTCATTGAAAAATGTTACTTAACAGTTGCTAGATGTATTCTTTGGATTTCTGGAAAGAAAAACAGACTTTTTCATTGGAGCTGGGAAAGCAAATGCTGAAAAAATGGTACTGAGCAAGTTCAAGGAGCATCAGAAGAAAGTTGAAGAGGTTTGTTTGAATTATACGTTACTTGAATTAATTCTTATCATTTATTTATTTATTTACTGAGCTTCAAATGTTTTGTACAAGGTATCATATGTACATTTATGTAACCCATGAATACTATTTTTTTTTAATTGTTTGCATGCATTTTAAAAGTTCAATGCCCCACACCATCAGATCAGTTACATTTTTTTCATTAAGTGTTGTGAGGCTCATGCAAAGTGTAGTGAATCCAAGTTGTGAATTTGGAATGACTGCAGACTATTAAGTTTGATTCCTCTAATTTGAAATACAGCTCCAGTTGTTTCAAGTTTCATAATATTTTAAAATTGGAATTACATGTAGTAGCTTGGGAATTGTAAGGTCTCTGTCTGATTCCAGTGGACAGCTCCCTTGTTTTTGCATTGAATTGTTCAACATTTGTTCTTTTCTTACTAGAGAGGAGCAGTTTTTGTTACTGACTTCTTTATTGAGGATATGCAAATAACATTATTTTCTTGTGGTTTTTTGTTTACCAGAAAAAGGAAAAAGAGAAGAAGGAGGCTGAAGCTTTGAAAGCAGCAAAAGCTAATAAGGAAGCACAGCAGAAAACAGAGGCAAAAATACAAGAAGTGACAGAGGAAGAAGCAGAGAGGATAAAAAGTGAAGAACAGGAAAGAAAAGAAAAGCAAAAAAAAGAGACTGAAGAAAAAAACACAAAAAAAGATGGAAAGGCTGAAAATGGAGAGGTTAGCCTTTATTCTTATCATTAAGAAGTTGTGCAAACATGTCAAGTGCTTTCTTTAAGTTTCAGAACATTTTCCTATTTACACTTAATGGATACATAAATAGATATCTCATGCTTTTGATGTACATGGAAAAAATTTTTTCCTGGTTTGGTGTAGTTTTAATGGTTGGTAAGGATTTTTTAACTCTTTGGCTTATTCTTTACCCTGCTAGACTGCCAAAGCTGAAGGCTCTGAGGATGAAGATGAAGATGCTAAAGGAAAACTTAAACCTAACTCTGGCAATGGAGCTGACCTTGAAAACTATAGATGGACACAAGTGAGTTGACAAGCGTTATTCCACTTCTTACGACTAGTAAGCTTGCCAAGCTACCTGATGAAACTAGTGAGCTTATATCACCTACATGAAAATCTGTTTGAAACATCAAATTCTGTATACCATTACTGTATTTTACAATAAAACTCATTCAAGCTCCTGTGGTGTTGGCCATTAGCTATGTGTGTATCTATACAAGACTTGATATTTTTTTTCAACTGACTTTTACCTTATATGAACTTTTTTTTATATATTTATTTCAGACATTGCAAGAAGTAGAGGTGAGCAGATTTACATACAACAGTCAGAGGAATAAAAAATTACAACCTGTCTGTTTTATTATTTCAATGTTATGACTTCAAAATTATTACCTTTTTCAAAATAAAGCTGTCTATTAGGAATTAATGTGATCTGTAAGAGCAAACATTGTTAATATTTCTATACAATATTTACCATTTTTATTTACATTATGTGAACCAATTCCCTGATTGCTAACTTGATGACTTTTTCCAGTTCAAGTTTCCAATGGCATGTGCCCTGCCATCTTTCTTGAATTTTTTTTTTCATATGAATGACTGGTAGCTGTTCACAAGCTAGTCACCAGCACTAAAATATTCATCACCTTAATATGTAAACTAGTGGGAAGGTTGTTTGTTTGTATTTAAAATTTTTATAAAATTCCACTGTGATGAATTTACATCCTTCATTTGGAAGTCAGCATGGAATGATGGATTCATACTGATATTATTGAGCTTCTTCTTGTTTACTTGAAGAAGCTGTGATCAAATAAGCTGATAAGATCTGACAATGCTGGCATACAATATTGTGGCACTGTTCTCTGAAATATAACTGCAAATTTCATTAATAATGTTGTTCTTTTTGGAATGGAATTTAAGGCCTGGATTCCTTTAAATGTCAGTTTTAAAGTGAAAGGAAGAGACGTAATAGTGGATATACAGCAGTCTGTAAGTTTTTTATTAATAGTAATTTTTACATGACCAAACTAACAATTAAAAACAAAGAACCAAACTACATCAGAACATTGACTGTAGGCTAAACCCTACAAGCTGTGGAGAGTTTATCATCATGAACACATAATGTTGTGGTTCATTTAATTGACTGCTGGTTAAAATTTGATTTTCCCCTTTTCTAGCTTTATCATTTTGTACAAATCTTTGATAGAAACGCTTTTATTACTTAAGGAAGTGGTATTTGAAATAAGGGTTAAAAGTGAAGCCTAAAATATGTATCAAAACATGCAAGCTCTCCTTTTGTCACCTCGTAAGTTTCCTCTGATGAAGCTTTTGTTATTCTGATGAAGTGCATTTAGTGCTCATCCTCACTTCAAATGTTCTGGTCAAATTTTTTCAGAGGTGTCCTTGGTGAACAACATGTAGATAGTACTGAAATATTTCTGAAAGTTTGGGTTAAATTAGCTGGTTATTTTGCCCAAAACTGACTTACCCAAACTGAAACTATCAGGTATAAAATTTTGGTATAATTAATTGTTTTTCTCTCTTCCTCTGTACATAGCATTTAAAAGTTGGCTTAAAAGGACATCCACCTATAATTGATGGAGACCTGCCAAAGAAGGTAGCTATAATTTAATTTACCTTTATTATACAGGAGAATTTTTAATAATGCAAAATAAACAAAAAGAATTTTGGTAAACAGTGATAATGATTTTTTATTAGGTGAAGATTGAGGAGTGCTCATGGGTACTGCAGGATCAGAAAAACGTTGTCATCACCCTAGAAAAAGTAGGTGAAAACCAGTTTAATTGGGTTAATTTTCTACATAAAAGACTTAAACTTTCAATAAAAGTCATGAATTTAAAGGCATGCAATTGGCAGTTATGTGGTTAAAGATCTTTCCCTCTTTTAAAGATTGTGTAATATTGCACAAAATATTCTTCTCTGTTTGAAAGGAGTTAGCAAGATTGTCATTTAAGAAGAAAAAGCTGTCAGTAGTGGTTGCATTTTTGTTGATAGTTGCCATTTTACTAGAAATTTTCCAGACTAGTAAAAATTTTTTTCCCTGGCAACCATTTCAGGATTTCAGATCACAAAATGGTGACTGTATAGATTTGAGTTTTGAGCCCTTTTAGCCACTGTAATGGCAGTTTTTATGGATTTTTTTATGTTCTTTTCATATTAAACTAGTTATTTATTGTTAATTGCTAATCAACCCATGTGTGTGTTTTGTCAGGTTAATAAAATGGAATGGTGGTCACACCTGTTGACAACAGATCCAGAGATTAACACCAAAAAAGTTCAACCAGAAAATTCAAAGGTTAGAATATTTCAAGGGTGTAATATGGAGAAAATTATAAAATCGCCACAACAATTGTTGATGTCTTCAGTAAAAACATAGCAGCTTAAGCTCAAGCGTCAGCTAATGCATTGGCTAATGCTCACAAAATTAGCTTAGAGACTCTTTATGGTGGCCAATTTACTTTATAAATTCAGTTGATAAAGCCAAATTATCTTGTTATACCCCCGCCAACAGTTTCTCTAGAAACTTACCCTCTTTATTCAAACTCTGAAAACTTTGAGCGGCAGAAATATTTTGAGATAATTTTTTGTAATTTTGAGGTTTACCCCTGCTCCTGTTCACCCTGCTAGGATGAAATCAAAAGTGTGGACAGTTTTCTTAGTAAATCAATAATAATTTTTTTTTTATATTTGATTAAAACATATTAGCAAACATCATTTATTGCTGTCTTTACTGCAGCTTGGGGATTTAGATGATGAAACAAGAGGAATGGTGGAGAAAATGATGTTTGATCAAAGACAAAAAGCTGTAAGTGTTAAAATATGTCATCAGATATATTACAAACTATACAATGGAAAAATAGGGTAGTGGCCTCATTAAAAGTAACAACAATCATGTTAACATCATTTGAAGACAAATGGAGTAGAAGAAAATTTAAATGTTTACTTCAATTGGAACTGAGTCAAAACTCAAATAATGGCAAGTGCACTGCAGAAAAACATACTGTAGGTGGTTAATCAAGACTGGAAATTTGGAACTTCTGAGAAGTCAACTTCAGTTGTAACATTTGAATTATTGATTACTCAAACATTTGTTTTTTCATTAGATGGGATTACCTACTTCAGAAGAACAGAAAAAGCAAGATATCCTAAAAAAGTGAGTTTTTTTGTCCCTCAAAAATGGAGTTGAAATTCCCATTGTCTGGCTTACTTACTCGAATTGCATCACTAAGGAAGTTCAGGACCTTGTACCATTATTTTTACCTGTCAAGGTAGTGAGTACAAACTCCTCTGGATTGTGTTTTCATTGGTAGGCAATACCTATATGATATTTTAAGGAGGAGTTTACAAAAACAAAAAAAGTTTGTTTCCTATCACAACTGACATTTGGTGGTTTGGCTTTGGAAATTTTTCCAATGAATGTGTATTGCTTATATGTGTGTGTGTGTTATGTTTTTTAAGTAAGGAGGCCTATCTTGTATAAGCCCTGTGGTGTTTGGAGGCCCCCTTGCCATCCATTAAAATATTGTTATTCAACAAGTGCTGTAAACTTACTTAGTTGATGATGTAAACCACCACTCTCTTTATGAATGACAAACAAAATTGTAATTTCATATTTGCTCCTTTTTGCCAGGTTCATGGAACAACACCCAGAGATGGACTTCTCAAAAGCCAAGTTTTCATGAATTTTATTCAAGTTAATGATGCAAATCAAACCAAGCCACCAGTTTATTGTTCAAAATTTAATGTGAGACAAAGCAAAATCATGGAGAATCATTGCTTGGTTTTCACAAAGGACATTTAGTGTGTTGTCTGTTACTTTGTGCTTTGCAGTAATATTTTTATTCTCTTTTCAACAAAAGCTTATGATCAGTCATTCTCTGGCATTAGAGATTAGTTTGCCCTCTTTCTTTTTTACTTTAGAATAAAGAACACTATGGATTGTGATACTGCAAACAAAAATGACCCAAGCTAGCACTTAGAACTATAAAATTGGGTTCATAGAATTACCAGGTACTCATCAGTCAAATAAACAGTAACCTTTCACTAAGTTTGTAGTTCTCTCTGTCAGTAGTTAATGAATTTTTTGGGTATTACTTCCACAATATTTTTTTCTTTCATTCAGTTCAAATTCATGGTCCCTATATAATTACATGTGAATGCAAAATAATACATATTTGCAGTTGAAATTAGAAAGGCCAACGGATCATCGACAATGGAGATCAAGACCCCGGCCAAATGGAGACAGATCCAATGAACTAGGCGAGTGAGATAACCATTCTTACATGGCGATACATCAGAATTACAAAAGAACTTGAGCGCTCTAAGAATAAGTCTTTTCACATGGGTTGGAAGGGTTACTCGCAACTCAACGACCTTTTTTTAGCCTCGAGAGTACTATACATCGAGATGTTATGATTTCACTTGAACATTAGGAAGGTTACCGGGGAGCAGGTAATTTAGTGTTAACAACTGAGTTAAAAACATAAATTGGCCACCGTAAAGAGTAAAAAAGCTGACGTTTTGAGCGTTAACTCTATCGCTCTGACGAAGGGCTAACGCTCGAAACGTCAGCTTTTTTACTTTTTAAGGTGGCCAGTTACGTTTTGTCAACTCAGTCGTTAACACTAAATTACCTGCTAAATTATCTCTCCCACCGACGCAGCACCACAGTTTCTTTAGAAACTTAGACCCTTTATTCATTTACCAGGGAACCTCGACTTTACGTGCCCCTGTTGGTTTCGGTAGGTTAACGGACCAGTTTCACATGTCGAAGGTACATGCCGGCTAATTTCCTTCAGTTATTATCGTCAATTATACATTGTTATGGACTAAGGCGTAGTACAGGGCGATCGATGAAGTCGATGCATATCACGCTTGAAATATTTCTTTCAAAGACCTGAAATGCATGACTGAACTAGCCCCAATTCGGCCAGCGGCATTTCCCAACGGACCAATCAGAGGAAAGTGGAATCAACGAGTGGCAATTTCAAAACTGTTCCCTCTCGTAACTTTATGAAGGAGTTTTTCGCGCAGATTTGTATGGTAAATATTGTAAGTTCTTCTGGTTTTAATCGCTGAAAACAATTGTTTGGTAGAACAAAATGTCTGAGCATCAACGCAGTTCTATTTCGGACGGCGAAGAAGAGCCTGATGATGGTCAGATCGACCATCCTAACCGTGACAATGACGCGGACATTCGCAAGAATCTCTTCGATGAATTTGATGATCCTGTAAAAGAAAAGACCTCTTCGGACACTTCGGGGAGAGAATACATTAAGGTTTATTTACGAGCACGGCCGTTTAGTAGCGAAGAACTCGAGGCAAACGAAGATCAACAATGTGTAGAGAGAGAAAGCCGTACTTCGGTCTTGATGAACGCGCCAAAGGAATCGTTTGCATTCAAAAACAGCACTCGGGCTGGCGGTGAGATTTCGCATCGATTTTCGTTCACAAATGTGTTTAGTGAGGATACAACACAGAAAGTTTTCTTCGATGAGACAACTCTTCCTTTGGTAACGGACTTCATTAAGGGACAAAATTGTTTGGTTTTTACCTACGGGGTGACTAACTCGGGAAAGGTAAGCGAGCTTTCTGTTTTATTTGAACATTTGTAACTACGCGATCAGTGAGCTGTAACCTCTTTACTTTCTTTCAAATACAAATTGGATTCATGGTAATAAGCTGTAAAAGGATATAACACTTATTAATTTAGTTGGGTGTCGTTTTGATGTCAGTTACATGTTGATATGATTTATTCTAGTTGAGTTGGGTCGTATACTTCAAAACATCTTTGTTTTCGGTGTTTCTTTTAGACTTACACAATTCAAGGAACCCCCAAAGATGGTGGGATTCTACCTCGAAGTCTTGATGTACTCTTTAACAGTATAGAGGGAAAGAGTTACGAGAGAATGGACCTCAAACCAAGATTCTGCACAGATGTTGTTAGGCTTACATATGACGAGGAACAGAAGGAAAGTAATTTCAAGTGTGCGTTACTCTCGTCTCTCAACAAAGAGGTGAGTTACAGCAATTAATGGTGGGTGATATTTTTTTGAACCGAGCTCTTAAACATCTTAAATGAATACTGTATACACTCTTTTTCAAGGAACATCAAATGTTTTACGATTTGCGATTTTTTCGATTTGAGCCTGAAAACGTTCTTATCATGTTCTTAAGTTGTGTGGTATAGTATTCAATAAATCAATTATTCAATAATCTTACTGCCTGGAGTTGTGTTCTAATGTTTTTGTTTAGGGATAAAAAGTAGCAATGGAACATGATCACCAGCATTTACTGCTGCTGATAAGGCCTCTTACTTCTGTCTTTCAAGACTTTATTTAACATTGTAAATGATTTGCATGGCCACTTGCATGACACAACATTGCAGCTAATAGTGAAAAAGATAAGAATCTGTTTCGAGAAAGGGAGGCTTCTTGAAATGGGAAACTCATAGATGCATTTATGGTATTGCAAGATATTCATCAGGAAAAGCAGTCATCTATGTATTTTGCATTATTCTTTCAGGCTTTTGACATAAATGCATTTCTCAAACTGGACCAAGACTCTACTGCTGACTTGTCAAAAGTCAGTTGCATTGATGACTCAGTTCTGCATAACACAATCAAGAGTCAGGATGGAGGACATGAAGGTATTTAACATTTTATCCAAACTAGATGCAAGGTTACTTCAGTTGTAGCTCCCACTTAAGCATGGTTTCATTTTTTTTTTTTAAAGAAAATTCATCTCAAATCCTCCTTTATTCAAGAATTTTCTAAAGACTTTTGCCAAGTGAAGTGGTTAAACACTGGTATTTTCCCTAGATTTAATTGATCCTGTCATGTCATTTCAGAGTCATCCATCGACAATGACGAGAATATTTCTCGGGTGGCAGATGACACCACAATTAATGTAGATGCACAAGGACCAGTCAAATTCTCTGTCTGGGTTTCTTATGCTGAAATCTACAATGAAACAATCTTTGATTTGTTGGAGCCATGTCCAACAGGGAAAGGTAAAAAAAGAACAACACTCAGACTTGGTGATGATGCAAACGGGAACCCCTATATCAAAGGTATGTGCTGAATAAAGACTAAAGTGGAACCTTTGAACATTGCTTTGTTATTTTATTAATTACTAAGAAATGATCAATAAATGAGTTGACTTTATTATTTTTACAAATTTAAATGGTACAAAAAAGGTAAATGTTATGTTCCCTTGAGCATGAACAGTACTGTATGCTTCCCAGTGTTTTCCACAGTTCTTTCCCTTGCAAGCAGTGTGGTCTATTTATTACATTTGAGACATCCAGATTTTGTGGTACAAGCAACTTGAGTCTTAACATAGATCTGTGCTTTCTGTACTTAGATACAACAACCAGATCCTAGTACCTGACAATCTGTCACAGCTATCTAGTTTGCCTTACTTTCCAAACAATAATTTTTTTGACTGATTTTTTTTATCAAAACTGCACACTCAGCTAGACTGGTCAATTGTGTCATCAGTTGTCAGGGATTTGACAGTTTCAGTGGCCTAAGTCACCAATACCTGCCTCTTCTTTTTCATTATATATTTGCTCATTTTGTAAATTGTAATTTCAAATATGGTTAAGAAATTATGCTACAATGATGATGATCTAGTAAAGTGGAAAATTTAGGCAAATTATTAATGATGCCTGTTTGCATTTATTAATGAAGGATTGAGAGAAATTTACGTCTCCAATGCTGATGAAGCCTACAAGGTAAGATATGCTTCCATCCTCAATCTTTTTCCCTTCTTGGTTATCTGCACTTAAATAACATCAGTGTAATTATAACTGTGTTTGTTTCAATTTCTCAGAGGAGTGACGCAGTGATACTAAAAAATCTTATTTCTTTTTTCATGTATAGATTCTTAAGATTGGCCAGAAAAATCAAAGAATAGCTTCCACAAAGTTAAACCAGTGTTCCAGTCGCAGGTAAATACAACAAATTATCATGGTCGGTTACATTAGGCTCTTTAAAAATGGTCTCTTTTTCATTTACTCTACAACACATTATTTTGTTGCCAACTAGCATGGTGAGTTGATGATGATGACAATGATGGTGGTGGTGGTTGTAGTGGTACTGATGATGATGTTGACACACAGAAGTAGACTTTATCATAGTTTTATGTTACTAACAAAGCAATTCTTTCATTCTTCAGTCACTGTATCTTCAGTATCAAGGTTCTGCGAGTAGTTGATGTTGATGATCCTCATGTAGCAAGAGTTAGCAGGTAAGTGACCATGTCATGCAATTTTTCTTGATATTATTATTTTAGAAATCACAGTTCAAAATTCTTTAATAGAAAACTATAACACATCATCAACTTGCCACAAAGTAGCCTCCAGAACCTATATAGTTATAGAGGCACATGGCTCCATCTGCAGTTTTATTTAAAATACTTATACCACAGTTACAGTTAACATAATTTTTTTTTTTTCTGCAGACTTTCATTTGTAGATTTAGCAGGATCTGAGCGCTACTCAAAAACCCAGAGCAAGGGAGACAGACTCAAAGAAGCTGGTAACATCAACACTTCCTTGATGACTTTGGGCAAATGCCTGGAATATTTACGTTACAATCAGAAAAACCCGTAAGTAGGATTTATCCAGTGAACTGCAAATAAATGTTGATAATAGTTTTTAGCTTTCGAATTAGCCTCATACTGCTGTACTTTATGTTTTCGTTGAAACCAATTTTATATCTTTTAACATAGACAAAACTTTTCATTTATTTTTGTAGGAATCAACCCCTTATTATCCCATTCCGTGAAAGTAAACTCACTAGACTGTTTCAGGGATTTTTCTGTGGAAAAGGAAGGGCTTCCATGATTGTCAACGTTAACATGTGTGCTTCCATGTTTGATGAAACATTCCATGTGATGAAGTTTTCAGCTATCGCCAAAAAGGTTAGAAAATATTTGAAAATTGTCCATCTTTATATACTGGATTTTACCTGACATGTATCATTAATACAAAAAAAGAGGCTTTGGAGAATTTAATGAAGAAAGTTAGCAAATAGAAGCCAAATATTTCAGTGTACAGTTTGATGTCTGATTCTCCCTTTCTTTCCTTGTTTATTGTCAGGTGACCACCAGAGTGTCCAAACCAGTGGATTTACCTCCTCCAGCAAAGAAGGCCCGTGCCTTGGCTGCCACACCACGCTCCAAACCAGCAAGGCCCTCTGTGCCATGGATCAAAGGAGCACTTCACACACCAGCCCCTTGTGATGATACTCTAGCAGAGGTTGATGAAGAGATAGAGGAGGAAAGTGTCATTATGGAACCCAACCCTTATCAACAGGTTTGTTACTCAAAGCTTGCAAGCAGGCCCTTATTACTATTCCTTTGGCGAGAGTGTTTCTCTGCCCGCGGGAGAATACGAGGTTGTGAGCGACGCGAACTGATGAGGGTCTGTAAAGAGTCTGGCACTGACAGTATTATGAGTTAATCAATTATAAGTTTATAAGTTTGCTTATTATAAAGGTTTACTAACTTAGATCAGACTAACCTCAGGAGGTGTTAACTACTACCCGCACCACTCAGACGACTCATTTACGACATTGACATGACTAACGAACCGAACAGAACGACATAATTTTACCGATGGACTGAAACTGACCAATGACAACCGATTTGCACTACCTGGGTCTTACAGCCAATTACATCACGGCAAAACTGACCAATCAGTTTGTACGAACCGGCCTCAGAACATTGGAGTGACAACAAATATTCACTTGACTCTGAAGATGTTTTCCACTCAGGTTGACGAAACATCAATCACCACTACCGACAACAGTCCTTCACAGGACTACACTCACCCGAATAACAAGACACTACACTTGGAAATGTTGTAGGTACCAGACCCCAGGCAATCCTCTTCCTGACTCGTCTCCAATCTATCCGCAGTTAAAGAAACGCGCGTCGTGCATCGCTTGGTAATGTAGTTACTCCAAGTGTTGATGTCAAGCAGCCTAAATGCACAAAATCATAAAAGTAAAAACCAAGTCAGTGGAATGGGATGGTGCTAATTAACATCAGCTAGGGCTTTAGTCTGTTATGCTGTCATATCTTACTTTTCTATCGATTTTGTCACATTTAGCAACTTGTGGACTTGGTTAAAGTTCTCCAAGAACAACTGATCGAAGAGAAGCGTAAGATGCAGACACTGGAAGTAAAGATACGAGAGGAAGTGTGCAAGGAAATGGCTGAACAGCTTGTTTCCATCGAGAAAGCCTACAGGTAATAAGCAAAGAACAGTAGTAATATCAGTCCCCCTAGTTTGTTGCTCTATTATCACCCGAACCTTAAAATCACACACATTTGTGAGACATAACGTTCTTAAAAATGTAGAAGTGAAATGCTTCTGAGGTTCATCTAAGCTGTGTGTTAACTTTCAGTCAATATTGAGGTGTGATAATTGCTGAGCAATGTAGAAACCGCGCAATTCGCTCTCAAATTTCAGTCAACGTGTTAAAATGGAAGTAACCGCTGTTGAGGAGAAGTGTGATCGCAGGATCGAATTGCTGACGCAGTCCGTCAAAATATCTAGAAAAAGAGCCCGGGTCGAACGAATAGAAGAGGAAGACGAGGAATGGGTGCCAAGTGTGTTTTTACATACAGAGCAGACTAAAGTTCGGGTGAGTAAGTTGATGGAATAACGGAATACTTAAGTGACAGAATGATCATGCTTTTAGACAGTAAAGCTGAGCTGTCTCAGATCTTGTCGCATAACGCAACAAGCTTTGCTACTCCGTCCAGATGGGAAGTTTTTTTTTTTTTTCATCACCGCTAACCCGCACTATTTCCTCAGATTTCCTAGCCATTTCCTCAGATCCCATTTATACTCACGGATGGAGAGAGACATACAACAAAGTTTGCATGGTCTTCGAACTTCTCTTTCGTCTCACACTACTGGGACAGCATTCTCAAGGCAAAATATTTGTAATTGATTTAAGTCGTAATTTCTTTTCACAATTTTGGTTTGTAATCAAGAAATCTGTGCTTCGTTTTTCAGGAGCAGCAGCAACTCATTGGTGGACTGAACGCACAGATTGCTGAGTTGCGCCAGGAAATCAAACAACTAAAAGAAAACAAACAAGAAGAAGCAGCGACCTCACAGGCAGTTTTGGAATTGCAGGCTCACTTGAATCACGCCAACGAGGAAGCTGCAGAACTTAAACAGATGCTTGAGGAGGCTGGCGAAGCATTCTCTGAGAAGGAAGCAGAGATCAGTAAACTGAAAGCAGCGCTTGACGAACAGGAAGCTTGCATTAAAAAACAGGTGCGTTCGAGGCGATAGAACTCGACATTACCAATTACACGAACTGGTCTGTTTAACATTCTGTACGTAACTTTGTACGCAATTTCTTACACAAAAGTACACCACTTGACGTTTTTCAAATTACACCTCACTACCCTGTACACTGTAAAGTACCAGACGAAAACTCGCAATCATATCCATCATTCTTCAAACGAAAACAAAAAGTCAAATTCAAGGTCTGAAACTGCGACCAACTGGTCGTCAATGTGACTGAAAAATAACTCTTGACGACCAGAATTTGAATTTGTATGTGATGTAAGGCGCTGAATATATGGATGTGTTCCAAGTTTGAAGCAGATAAAAGCTGACG